>NW_020698242.1:8901665-8959281 GCF_002925995.2 Terrapene triunguis
TGCTTACCCTGGCAAGCCGCGTGCCAAACGTTGCCGACCCCTGATATAGATAATGCTGGTATAACTTTAAGTATTTGCAAAGGCATTTCTAAAGGTTTTAGTGGCGACCACTGTATAAGCATAACTTCAGTACAGGATAGCATGTAAACATGCCACTCAACATGTAGTTAAACTCTTCAAAAATATGTTCTTGATCTCATGGGAGTTGGAAAGTTTGTTTTGAATTATGAATTATTGTTTAAACAAAGGAACATCTTAGTAAATTTGTATTCCTGTTTTGTTTCCAGTGGAAGTATAAACATTAACTTCTCTCTTTGTAGTTGTCTATCATCATGGAAACAGTGCAACTGGTGGCCATTACACTACAGACGTCTTCCAAATTGGTCTTAATGGCTGGTTACGCATTGATGACCAGGCAGTCAAAGTGATAAATCAGTACCAGGTGGTGAAGCCGTCTGCTGAACGCACAGCCTACCTCCTGTACTATCGCCGAGTTGACCTGCTGTGAAACTTCCCTCTTTATGCTGTGTGTGCAAGATACCTGCTTTGTAGAACGCCAACTATCACTAACTTTTTTCCTCCTTTACATGCTCTTTTGAGTGAATCCTTTTTTCCCTTGCAACTATGGGCTAGAGTGAAAAAGGAAACTACCTTGGGGGTTGTGCACAACATAGTTTGTGTGTTGACTTTTGACTTTCCAGAATGAAGTCATTTGGTTGAAAGACTCAGTCTCACGAATCACAAAAAGATAAAATATTTCTGAGTTAATGCTGAATCCTAAGATGATAAAAGGGGTTTGCATTTGATTCCCACTTTCGAATTGCATAGTAGAAGAAAACCCTGCACCAGCAACAAAACTTGTAGATTTCTGTGAAAATAAGTTTTATCTTTACTTAAATAAAAAAAATTAAAAAAAAAAAAACCCTCTCTGCTCCCCCAGTAGTTTTTGATAAATGGTAAAACATGAGCCAGTGTGTATCAGGAGACAGTGGTTCTATGTGCTTCAAAACAATGTACAAAAGTACAAAATGCAGAGTTGCTGGTTCCTAATAGGAAAAAAACCACATTTTAATAATTGTGCGATGAGAAACTGCTTAAGTACACATTGCAGATCAAATATTTGGAGTTAAAATGTTAGTCTATATAGATGGGTGATTGTAACTTTATTGCTATTAAGAGATTTCAAACTGCATTTATGCTTCTGTGTACACAAGATTTAAAAAAATGGGCAAAATAATGAAGATTGATATTTCTTTAAGTCTGCTTTGTTTAATTTTGCTGTCTGCTCTCCTATAATGTTGAGTTCTTAATTGTACACAGTTTAGTGATATCTAGGAGTATAAAGTTGTCGCCCATCAATAAAAGTCACAAAGTTGGTTTAAAGTTGTGGGTTGTGTTTCTTTGACTTTGAGTGTAAATTTCAGTTGTGGAAACTCTAGTCTAGAGTTACTATGCATTTTCTAATTTGAAATAATGCTATGATACTCATGAAAGCATAATCATTACATTATTTAAAAAAATACCTACTAGGTCAAATGAGTTTTGCATTAACAAAAAAAAAAAAAAGGTAATTGCAGGAAAAAGTGTATTTTCTCCACTGTTTTCCCTTCATGTTTTTAAAATGAAGTAGCTGCTTTATTTTTTTAGGCTTTATGTTCCAGGAAATTTCTGTATCATTTTCTTAAGCTGCCTAGATTTCTCTTTTCACTTTTTCTCTTTTCTGGTACAGGCAGGACAGTTGCTTTCCATATAACTTCTCTGTGATTGTGCTGCTTTTTACTTTTTGTTGAAATAACTGTACAATTTGCCTTTTTAGTAGCTCTAAGGTGTTCATAGCTCACCTATTAATATAGTATCTGGTCACCTTTTTGTGCTATCTGTTTGGCTTTTTCATTAAAAGGCAATTAACCATGTATTTGTACAGTGCCTAACGCAATGGGGTTCTGGTCCAGGGTTGGGCTTCTATTTACTACAGTAATACAAGTTATTAATAATAAGAAGGGGCTTTGGTAACCACAGCCACAAAGGAGGAGTGGTGGGAAAGTGTTAATCACAGCTTCAGCTTTCAGAATCTCTTCATCCAGGGCTGATCTGAAGAGGTGCCCTTCAATTTTCATGGAAGTTGATCAGGCCCTTATGTCTACACAGTCATTCAGTGAGGAGCACTAAGACTTTACACTTTAGCTTTGAGAAAATATTGGGTGCCTCTCTCAGTAGAACTTCATTTAAGTCTCCCTGCTTCAGTTGGATTCTTCACTTTGTGTTGAATTGTTGGGAGGAATTGCTGTGCACTGTTCAACTACTGGTGTCTCCCACCCCAGAGGTGGGGGCATTTTACAATCTCTCCATATAGTTTGTGTATTATACACTGAGAGTGTTTTGGATGTAAGTTGCTATACAGATGTTCGTTGGAGTGGTTGGAAAAGTTCTAATGAACTTTTTTCCTTTGGAATTTGCTGAATTGAAACCTAAGCGCTTTGTGAAGACAGTTTGATTTTGATGAAATTCCACCAGAAACCAAGCAGGGTTCCTGTGGAACATGACCTACCAGGTAGGTTTCCTGCCAGTCCATGTACCTGGCAGACTGCCCCAGAGCCAGGGCTCCTAGAGATGGGCAGAGAACATTTTTATTTGATGGAGAAATTTACAAATTTTGAACAAAAATCACTTGTAAAGTTGTTGAACCATGGTCACTAGCAAATGTAAGTCAGGCTGAACCATTAATTCTGCAGTTACAAAATTTCCTATGCGGATACTAGTCATCCTAATATGGAGCTATTAGAACTGGACACACAGTGAGAAAATAATCTTATTATTTCACTTAAAACCTGATCCAGCAAAGCAATGAGACTATTCACAGGCTTAAAGACAAGAGCATACCACGATCACATTAATCCATCCATTATAATATTAAATACATATATAACATTTCACATTATGTCCCTGCCCATCCTCCCTTTGAAGTTGGTTATAATTCCCATGGATGTCAATGGTGCACAATTAGACCATTTTACCAACACTAAAAATATTTTATAGATCCCACTTGTAATTAACATACACTTTAATCCCACAAACCTGCACTGAGCTTTTCCTATGTCAAATAAAGCTGAAACAAACCTGGAAGTTGAAACGTGAAACAGACATGTAAATTTACATTCCTTTTTTCTGATGATAGTGGTGATTCTTATTACTTTAAATATCTAGCTCATGACACTTTTTTTATGTATATATAGTCTGTCTCTAGTAAATGTAGGTTATTATATAAAACCAAGGCTATGGCTACTCATAAGAGACTTGCCCATAAGAGACTTTTCACAAAAACAACACTATAAATCAGTCTTGCAAAATAATCTGGAGCTCCTTTAGCTGAGGTTACTTGGGGCCACGTCAAGTGATGATGTTTTTGAAAATATTGTGATAAAATTATGAAAGAGGAAATTATATTACAAACACAATGTAAAAGTGAAGTACAGTAGTCACTATGATTCTGCATATTCATGTCCTCTTTAATTTTGCTAAACTGAAATGAGAGATGCAGTAGAAGTGGGGGAGGAGGGATGTTTCTTTTTTTTTTTTAAGAACTGTTTTAATTTCAGGTGTAAAAACAAGTATTGCAATGTCTGTTGGTATGAAATAAACTGTTCCTTAGGTATTTTTTAAATTTAATTTGCACTAAGGATGTTGCACATACAATTGTTGATGAAACCTGTGCAATGAGTTACTCAAAGAAGTCAGTGAAAAGCATGTAGCAACATCTGACATTACACAACCACAATTTTTATTTTCTGTTAACCTACTCTCCTTGTTTTTGAACAGAGTGTGTATGTCCTTGATTTCTATCTGTCACTGATCATGTCAAATGCATCAGAGCTAAGTGTTATCATTATTTAGTGATGTTCTTAAAGCAGATTTTAACCTTAGAAAAAAACTGGCTTGAATGCAAAAAAAGGCCAAGATTTTCAAAACCAGAAGCCTGAAAATAGGGCTCCCAAATCCTATACTTGAAAAATCTTGGTCTAAGTATAAGCAATCAGAGCATGCCAGAAGTTCATACTGAAACAGGCTGTTTAGGGGGTGATTTTTCAGAAGAGCCATAATGACCTACAAACAAAAGATGGGATTTTTCAGGAGACTGTCACATTTGGAAAATTCCACCCCTAGTGAATTAGTCAAAAAGTCCAGCATATCAGAATATTGATTAAAGAAAATAAAGAACAGTTCAGATAAGTGCTATGCGGTAAGTATGTGTTTTAATAACAGTTGAAATAGCATTTCATTGTATCATTGCTTTGTGAAATACTTAGCCACCTCCATAGGCTGGCTACCTATATATCATTATGCCTCAGCCCAAGATTTTTAAGGTACTGGAGGAGCACCGTGGAAAACCAAAGAATTAGTCCTTTTATGAAGTATGTTTGAAAGTCTTTTATTTCAGACAGTCTTTGGGAAGCATCTTGGTTATGTGTTTTAATTACAATATTTCACTCTCCTATAGGGCCATCCATCCAAGGCTAATCTTTCATGAATTTAGTTCCAGACTGGTCCTTTGCTATCTGTCATTACTGTTCTCTCCCAATTTGCAGATAGAGGAGCAGAGGTTAAGTGACTTGCTTTATAATCCATACAACTAATACCAAGAGTGAATATTTTATGTTTTTATTTTTGGAAGGGATTTGTACCATGGAAACTGCAGAAAGTCAGTGAGTAGTGTATTGCTTTGGGCACGCAGGTATTAGCCTGTAGTGCGAAAACCAGAAACAAATAGAAATACTTTCCCCTCCATCTCAGTTAATTCTTGAATTTGTCACTTGTAAATCCATTCGTGCAAAACCTTTTAAATCACTGATGGAAAACGGTGTTGAAGAGTTTTGGTAATGATTTTTATTGACCTAAGAGAAATATTCATATAGAGCAATTTTGAATGGATTCTGCCATGCCATATAGCTCACGCTCTTCAGTCTCACGCTAAGCATGGTTTGGGCCTTTTCATTTCTCTAATGGGAGGCTGCCATGGGAAATCCAGGACGCTGAAGTAGTTTTGATGAGTCGGCCATGTGAGTCAGTCCTGACCAGTGCCTCAGCATGGTAATAAGGACATTGTGTTGCTGGAACTGTGATCATTCCTTTAAAAAAAAAAACCACAACACGCCTGGCCCTAACCACTCCTGGCCATTAAAAATCCCCTGACACCCTTCTCGAGAGCAGGGGCACTAGCTCTGAAGTTGTAGCCAAGTTGGCTAATCCTATTCCAGTTGCCAAACATCTGCAATTTTAAATGGATTTGGGTTGTGTTCATTTCATTGTGTCATTCATTAAACTGTTGCAACCTAGGACTTCACACACCGTGGCCATTTGGAATGTCGTGGTGACTATTGGAACAGAACATCCTGCTCCAAAAATGCAGGCCATACCACTGGAGAAGATGGAGCATCTGCGCTTTTAGCTGTTAGCTGTATACCGCCCATGGTTTACAGAGGTGTAGGTCTGAGTCTCTCCAGTAGAGTGCAGTGGTGTCACACACACTGAACGGTTTATTATAAAGTTCTAAACTACTGCAGAAAATTTTGAATCCACTTAACTGTTGGAAAAGAATAGCTGGTCACACAATGTTCTTGCCCTAAGAAATCTTAAGCAGTCATTTTGAATAGAAATTCACTTTTTAAAAGTTATTTGCATTATATGTTGCAGAGAGATCTATGGGTAACTGTGCATTTTATTTTGTTAGCTTTATGATATTGGTGACAGCAGGAGGAGATTATGGTGGTTTACATCTGAGCAAATTTATAATTACACTCTTTTTCCTTCTTGGGCAAAATCTCTGAAAGTGGGAGTGTCGGGGAAGCATCTTCCAACTTCTTGCATCTGCAAACTTGCAATGGAAATTCACAAAAATAGGCTTTCTTGCAGGTTAGTCCAGAGGGGATTACGCTGATTTAGGAGCATCCCCCATGCTGTTTCTGCTCATGATCACTGTCTTACAAACTGCTCAGAAGAAGAGAGTATTTTGGGGCCTCCATTTATGTTTGAGAATGGTTAATTACGTATATTGAGTGTGCTCCGGCCCAGAAATTATAAGATCGATGAGGAAGGAATTGTCTTTGTTACTTGTTTGTACAGTGCTTAGCACAAAGGGGTCTTGATTTTCTGATTGGGGTCCCTAGGCACACACTATTTCTGTTATGATAGACTTGAATCAATAACCCATCTCGGTACACTAACGTGCCTCCTATGTGAGCATACATTTGAATTAGAAATGGAGTGTAATTCTGTTGGGTACGTCTACACTTACCGGAGGGTCCGGCGGCAGGCAATCGATGTTCTGGGATCGATTTATTGCGTCTGGTTTAGACGCGATAAATCGATCCCCGATCGATCCCGGAAGTGCTCACTGTCAACGCCGGTACTCCAGCTCGGCGAGAGGAGTACGCGGCATCGACGGGGGAGCCTTCCTGCCGCGTCTGGACCCGCGGTAAGTTCGGACTAAGGTACTTCGAATTCAGCTACGTTATTAACGTAGCTGAATTTGCGTACCTTAGTCCGAAGTGGGGGGGGGGGTAGTGTGGACCAGGCCTTTGAGTCTAAAATCAAGGCATGGTATCTGCATGTTAAACAGAGTAAAATAACTGAAATCTGTCTTTGTTTCTGTTTGTTGGCTGTTACATAAAAAGATTTTTCTTATATATTCAGTCCCATTGTGTGGCTTTCCCCGCATATGAACCAGAGAAGTTATAATCAAGACCGTAATAACTATGAAGTGAATGGGTAAAAATAACTTCTGATTTGTTTTGGCATTGGCTGAATGTAGGACTTGAAACAGCTGAATGAAGACAAAATGAAAATTTTAACGTAATGTGTGAAGTGTCAGTTTTGTCTAAAACGTGTAGCTTCCAACTCCTCCCATGGCCACAACAATCACCTCTTAATCTGAAGTGAATCAATTTAGCAGCAGCATATGTGTCCAAGAAATCAAGGTTTGATTTGCACCAGATAGGAAGAGTCTTGTTTCTGGCACGTTTGTTTTCGGAATCAGATATATTTGGATATCTGTCCACATTATGGAAATCCAGCCTATTTTAGTCATTTAACAGTAGCCACGAAAGAGACTTGAATATTTTGGACTCCTGGGAAAATACTTGCAGAACATGATGCAATCTAGGCAACTGTCTTCTCTCTTTGATCCTTCACAATAAACGTGCCTGTGTATCATCATGTCGTTCTAATTCCATGGAAACACAAAGTGGACCAAATTCATGTATTTGAGTCCATCGACTTCAGTGAGCTTACATCAGGGACAAATTTCATCCACTGAATTTGTATAGCTCAAAAATATCCAACAGAATCCCAGTGGAGATAAGTAGTAGAAGTATGTAGACAATATAATGTTCCACCTCTTCATACTTCAACTGAAATGGGCCTTAGGTCACAAGTGATGAGAAGTTTAGTGGACTCATCCTAGTCCATAGTACCACTGGATACAGTGTCTGGACTTGGGTGATGGAGCTAATTGTTCATATCAAAGGAATACATACCTTAAAGCAGGGGTTCTCAAACTAGGGGTCGGGATCCCTCAGGGAGTTGTGAGGTTATGTGGGGGTCGAGAGCTGTCAGCCTCCACCCCAAACCCCTCTTTGCCTCCAGCATTTATAATGGTGTTAAACATATTAAAAAATTTTAATTTATAAGGGGGGTCGCACTCAGAGGCTTGCTATGTGAAAGGGGTCACCAGTGCAAAAGTTTGAGAATCACTGCCTTAAAGCATCAAGAATAGGGAGATGGGTAATTCTGTTCAGACTGAATCACTGGAAAGGGTTAATTCGCAGCAGGGATGTGTGGGAATTACAAAATCACAAATTCCCCCTGGATCTGGAAATTATTTGAAAATTGTATGTGGTGTTTAAATGAATTAATCAACTTTCTGGTAATACTAATGCAGCATCCTTAAGAGTCAGATGACTCACTGCACCAGAGCGGTGTGTGGTTTGTACCACTTAAGAGACTAGTGCTCAGACTGTCTTGGGAATTGGAGCCTTGTCACATCTCTGGATTTGGATGATTCTGAGTTGTTGCCATTGTAGGGGAGAACTAAAAAGAGGCCAATGGGCCTAATGCTGTTGAGTTGGTGAAAAGGGGTTATTCTGTGAACTTAGCAAAACCATCAGTCCTGGAAGAAGCTGAGCAAGAAAATTAATTCAAGAAAAATACAGTGCTATCTATGACTTCAAAGTAACTACGGTTAACTGTCTTCCACTCTAGTCTGTCTAGTGTCCTGTTCATCAGAGCATCAACACATTTTGGGGTAAGGCTGAGATTTTCAAACATATCCAAATTCCACTGAATTTCTATAAGCAAGATAGAGTTGTGGGCTACAGATAAGGGGCCATATGCCATTGTTTCACATCTGGAACTCCTTTAAAATAAACCAAAATGTCATCCAAATACAAATAGAAAAGGATTGACCTGACAGAGTGGATAATATTGTGACCATCTTAGATTTTTCTTAAGACGACTAGGTGCTTTGCACCCATGTTGTTCTAAAGAAAGATATTGATAATGCTTGCCAGTGGATCTAATTATTTAAAAAGCCATGCAAACTGGACACCATGCTTGGGGATTTCTGTAATGCAGACAGATACCCAGACAGATTGGATTATGAAAACAAGATATCACTTCTTCTCAAAAAAAAAAAAAAAAAAAAAAAAAGCTTAGCTCTGAAAAATGGCAAAAAGCCAAGAGTGACTAAGCAAAGACGTCTATAGGAATCAACATTTAAGAGAGTGGGTTCCCCCCCACCATGTAAATTGCCCACTGGATGGAGTGGCCTCCTTTGTTGTTTAATGAAGATGGTATTTCTAATAATCCATATATCAAGTACTATAAAATCTATTTTTGATGTGCAAGCTTTGCTGTGTTTTAAATGTATAATTCTTTGGAGAATATCCTGAGAGTTGCAGTCTTCAAACCAGTATTGATTGGATATACTATCGACGGTTGAAAAGAATAAAACTCTCAGGATATTGGTCAGCAGTTTTAAACAGAAAATGATTCAGACTGTTTTAAAGAGACCTTGGTTGTTTCTGGTGTGTGTGTGTGTGTATTTGTATGGGCTGTATTTGTGTGTACACATCCCAACATTTTTTGCCTCGATCCTTCTGTATTTGAATGCCCCTGGACAGAGTAACTAAGGGACTCTCATTCAACCAATGGATTGACATTACTGGTTTATTTCCCCAGCCCTTTCAAATTCTCTTCTGCCCAAACCATTCCCTTTGACAGCCACCAAACCCCTGTTTGGAACAATGCATTGCTCTAAAATCTACAGGGTGGCTTCTTAGCCATCAATCACAGTTATTTTGTTGTTTCTTCTTTTTTAATGAAAGGGAACCTGTACTGGCAGCGCCACTCTGCGGAGCTAAGTACACAGGCGCTTTGGAAACATCCCTGTTACAGTCTGCAAGTGCAGTCCAGCTCCGCACTCAGGCCTGGTCTACACTACGACTTTAATTCGGATTTAGCTGCGTTAATCCGAATTAACCCTTCACCCGTCCACACTACAGAGCCAGTTAATTCGAATTAAAGGGCACTTAAAATCGATTTCTGTACTCCACCTCGACGAGCGGAGTAGCGCCTAAATCGATTTTGTTAATTCGAATTATGGTTAGTGTGGCCGCACACCACCGAATTAATGTGGTTAAAAACCGAATTAATGTGCTTAGTGTGGCCGCGCACAATCGAATTTATACAACCTGTTTCCCAAATTCGAATTATCTAAATTCGGATTAATCCTGTAGTGTAGACATACCCTCACCTAACCTGAACGCTGACCTGCCCCACCCACCAGTAGTCAGTTTCAGGCTTGCCATGACTTCTCAGTAATTGCGGAGGAGCGCCCCCTGGCGTCTCTCCTAGGGCGCAGACTAGTGGGACGGCGAGGGGAGAGAAGAAAGCTTTGCAAAGTGACAGCAAAGCAATGGGAGATGAACTGATACTTGCAACCATTTAATTGCGATTTTCCTTCTTGCAGCGATTCCCCACCTCTTCTCTCTCCTCCACCCAAGCACACTCGCAGGTCTCTCGTTTGGCTCATTTATAAGGCAGTTTGGTTGCAGGGCTTTACGCTGCACCCCCCTCTTTCCTCCCTCCCTCCCTCCCTCCCTTTGAATCTAAATGGGTTTGTTTTGCAGTTAAAGCCTTTCCTTTGATTTCTCTCCCCCCACTCCCTTTCTGCTGCGGGCAGGAGGCTCTTGCTTAGCTGGGGATCGCATTTCCTATCTCTCCTTCGCAGCCAGAAACTTCGGAGCAGGAGGAGCCGCAGCTTCGACTGATCCCTGGAAAATTACGAGTTAGCGGTTTGGGTTTTTGTTTTGGGGCTGTTTTTTTAACTTCAAGGGCTGCAGCTAAGCGATCTCCTTGGATTTCACTGTTGAATTCCATCTGGGTCCAGAGCCCCATCTCTCTAGCCCCATCCTTGTAGCTGGTTTCATGGAAAACTTGTAAATTATCATTTGGTTTTAATTATTGGTCCCTCCCCCCCGTCTCTGTCTCCTCCTCCGCCGACACCCCCCTTCACCCCCCCGTTTTGTGTGTGTGTGTTATATTACTCCATTTGGTAGGGCGATTCTCAGTTTTCTTGGGCTCCATGGTATCTCCCTGCTGCCCTGAGAGATTTGATGACACTGACACCCCTCTATTTTTTCCTTTTCTCAGAAAATAAAGAGCAGTTGCCAAGATCATAGAGGGCCAAGAAATGATCATAACCCCGGAGAGTATAAATATCGCTGGCGAAGTTGTATGAGAACAGCATTCATCGCTACCAGCTGTGCTGAGACCTTAGCATTCATTGCACCTAGTGATAGTTGTCATTTCCTTCCCTCCCTCCCTGTTGTCATATTTAAAATATATAATTTATTTTCCACAAGGAGGTTTTTGAGGAGTTTTAGCTTCTGGTGGACTTGCAGATTTTGAGAGGTAAGTGTTAAGTTTCAGCACTGGATTTTTGACTGTTTTAAACCTTTTGTGTGTAACAAAAATCTT
The DNA here is from genome assembly GCF_002925995.2 of Terrapene triunguis. Lineage (NCBI taxonomy): Eukaryota > Metazoa > Chordata > Testudines > Emydidae > Terrapene > Terrapene triunguis. The sequence goes on from NW_020698242.1 coordinate 8,912,697, forward strand.
TGTGTTAGGGATGTATATGTTTAATAACCTCTCCAAAAGATTGTGTGTGATACAAAATTGCACTTTACTATTAAAGTTCTATTTATAAATAGTTCATAATAAGTTAATAAAGTAATAGATGTTACATAAATCGTATTACTAGTGTTATAGACAGTTACAGTACTTATAAATACATAGGTGGAAGGTGTCATTGATAATTATAATCAGACCTGTTGGATGCTATAACCTCTAATAGTCTGACCATTTATTAAAACATCTACTGATTTTTTTCTTAAACTTTTATAAACTATATATATATATACATATATATATATGAACTATTATATATAAGCTATTTATAAATCTAAACTGGGTCTGTAACTAAACCTTCAAATACTAGTAGAACCAGGTAACTTCTGTTAACAGTTTAAAAAACAACTTTTACTATGGCTTTAGGTAGAAACTCACCCTCTTGTATTACACGAGAGTGGATGATGGTAGATCCAGACGTTTTATCTCTGACCTTGAAAACACAGATTTTACAGTTTTATGCGGTAGAGAGGACAACGTGTTCTAAGTCACAGAATTTGTAATTTCACTCTTGACTATTCTGCTGGTATTATGTTTGCAGGGAAATACCCGACAACATTGTAAAGCCTCAAATATGTGCATCGTGGCTAAAATGACAAGGCTGCATACACAAAATATACAGTGGGCATAGTGCTTGAATCCTGAGTTTATCTACGTGAGTGAAAATCTGATCCACCCCGGCTCTGCTTTGCTCGTTTTGAGTTGCTGCTGGCATCCTATGTTAACTCTTGCATCTGCCGGTTTCCTCTGCCTTCTCTATGTATACTATCCCATGGCGCTGCAAATATTTGCAGCAATAACATGTATAACCAGGGGGATAATCCAACCACTTTAATATTTAACTAGGGGACATATTAGAGATCACTAACAACAAAGCATTAAGGTCTGGTGAGGACACCACACTGAGGCTGACTTTATGTGTTTGCCTGTGGGTTGAGTAGGGAGTTTTGTGTGGCAAATTCTAGAGGTTACCCACGCTTCTACCCTCTGAGATCAGAAGCTTTCCATTAGTCTAGGAAGTAACTTTTTGTGAACAATCTTTTCAAAGCCCATTTAAATATGACCTCCTCAGATCTCAGAAAATACTTCTTCCTTTGTCCCCAGTTGTAATACAGTAACTCCTCACTTAACGTTGTAGTGATGTTCCTGAAAAATGCGACTTTATGCGAAATGATGTTAAGCGAATCCAATTTCCCCATAAGAATTAATGTAAATGGGAGGGGTTAGGTTCCAGAGAATTTTTTTTTGCCAGACAAAAGACATTATATACATTTACAGTGTAAGTTTTAAACAATTTTAAACCGTTTAATATTGTACACAGCAATGAAAGATTGTGAAGCTTGGTTGAGTTGTGGAGTAAGAGGGTGGGATATTTCCCAGGGAATGCCTTGCTGCTAAATGATGAACTAGCACTCGGCTGAGCCGTCAAGGGTTAATATGCTGCTGTTAATGTAGCCTCACACTCCACAAGGCAGCATGGACTGAGGCAGGAGGGAGGAAACACAATAGATGCAGGGCAGTAGCTGCAAACACTTCCCTGCAAAAAACTGAACATGATGAGCCCACGCTCTCCAGCTGGAGCGCACCACTCCCTCCTCCGGACAGCACATGCACGGCTGCACAGGTGAGGACTTTCCAAAGTGCTGGGGGTGCGTGCATGAGTGAGAGAGAGACGTGCATTGCCCCTTTAAGTACAATGACCCCACTTCAAGTACGTTGCCCTTTTAAGCAGATCAGCCAGTTCAGATAGGAAGCACCAGCTTCCAGCAAGCTCCCTCCTTTCTGTCCCTGAGCCCTGTCCCCCTCCTCCGCTTTGTGGAGAGGGGCTACGGAGCGGGGGGGGGGGGGAGGGGGAGGGGGGCGACCTGATAGGCGCCCCCCCCCCCCCGCCAGGCGGGAAGCTCCGGGGGGCAGCTCCAAGGCGGGGGGCGGGAGCAGCCCGGCGGGGGGGGGGGGGGGCAGCTGCCGAGACACATACCTTATAGGGAATTTAGGGGAGCTGATGGGGACGGGGGGCTGCTGCCCCCTTTCCCCCCTCCCCCCGTTTCTAATCCCCACAAGGAGGGGCTGCTCTGCCAGAGAATCCTGCAAACAGTGAACAGAACAGGCAGCTGCCAAAGGACGTTATAAGGGAGCATTGCGCAACTTTAATCGAGCTTGTTCCTGAATAGATCAGCAACGTAACAACGAAACAACCTTAACCGGGACAATGTTAAGTGAGTAGTTACTGTATATTTTGCCTGTGAGATGCCTTCACGTCTGGACATTCAGGAGGCAGTTTCTGCCGATTCACTGGTTTCTGATCAGTCCCAGATGTTAACATGGCATCGATACCATGAGCCCGATGCGTTTGAAAAGAGGTCATAGAAATGCTTCCTCCCCTCCCTTGAATAAAGCAAAGTTTAGTCAGCTGGGACAGTGGTTGAAGGAGCTGTCAAACTTCCAACTCGCACACAATGTGCGTCCAAAGCTTATAAGAGTTTCCACAACTGGGATGCCAGTGATCTGTGCAGCCTGGAGACACACAGCTGAATATCTGAAGCCGTGATTCAGCAAAGCTCTCTTAACTGTGTTGCTGAATTGGGGGCTGGGTTTTTTAAGAAGAGCTTGAACACCACTTTGGGGCAAATGGATCCCAGGGGAGAGCTTGCTCTTGTATTCTTTGCCCACCCAAATTCCCATGGGCATCCACTATACAAAGGAGTGTTGTATTTGCCTGCGTAATAGAACCATGTCTTTGCCATTGTCCCCTGTTTAATTTAAATATTTCTGAGGCATCTTGTCCTGGCCACTGTCAGTGACAGGCTACTGGGCAAGATGGACCCTTGCCATCTTATAAATAGGGTAACTACCTACTATGCTGGCATGTTTATATCCCCCTACTGGCACTCCCTCCGTTTCACCCATCATTCCATACCCATCATTCTTGGTATGCCAGAGAGTTGTTTGTTCAGGGAATTCCCTTCACCTGGGAAACTGGGTGCAACTGAATGTCTTTGGGACAAGTTCTAGCCCCATTTAAATTAATGTCAAATCTCACCTTGATTTTTAATTGAAATCAGTGATCCTAGGGATGCACATTCACAGAGGTTGCAGTGGGTGATTTGTCTGTTCTAAAAGGACAGAGTGCTGGAAATGATACTTTTCCCCCCTACCTGAAAGTCAAGTACGTGAAGCAGGGACTGAATACTTAATCCACCAACCTTAAAACTAGGTTTCAAGGCAGCCCAGTTAGGGAAAGGGGATAATGCTGTTAATTCACAAGCAGAGGAAAGGACTCAGAGAATATTGTACCATCTGTTACACAGTGTTGACTAGCTGCTGAAAGGGCTTGAGCAAAGAAGCCAAGGGTCTGTTGAGGAGTTGACATGTTGACTTCATCGCATAGTAGCAGGTTTGGTATGTCTCTGGGCTGTCAGAGGGTTCCGCTGATTCACAAGTTGCAATTTCTGTACCTTCACTGTGTAATGGACGGGGCCCCTGGTTAGAAAAGGGAGTAAATCCAGGTCGGTAGGTATAACTGCAGCAGCCTATGCCAGCTGTCTGCTTCTGTCCACCATAGCTAAGAAGCAGGCTGCATTTAAAATTGCTCATAATAAATAGCCACATTGTAAATCGCCATGGCAGATCATCTATATTTCAAACCTCTTAGGGAAGTGTCTGAAAGTAGGAATTGTTCCCTGAATTGAGCCAGATGGTCTACAAAAGTAACAGCTCATTTCCCCCCCACCCCCCTTAGCCAGTTAGGCTTCATTTATGGAGGGGTTTGTGCCAGCAAACAAAGCTGAGAAGAGAATGAGGTTAAAACAATATTTATCTTTAAAAAACTGGAAGTTGTATGCCTTTAAGGATCGTACTGGCCTAATTCAACCTCTATTTAACCAATGAAACACTGAATGGGGATGATGCTTGCATGTTACACTTCCTCTATAAAGCAAGGAGGTATTCTAGTGAAGTAATTAAGACATTTTCTTTGCATGACATTATCGTGATCTCCATTGCTTTAGCAAAGCCCAGCTCAACTGCTTAACACTTTGCTTAGGAAAAATTATTGGTTGGTTGGTTGGTTATTTGTGTCACAGTAGCACCTAGAAGGCTCAGTCAGGGATTTGGGCTACATTGTGCTAGATACATGCCGGGACAGCATAGGCCAGGGATGGCCAATCTGAGCCTGAGAAGGAGCCAGAATTTACCAATGTACATTGCAAAGAGCCACAGTAATACGTCAGCAGCCCCCCATCAGCTCCAACACCTCCCGCCCGCCAGCAGCCCCACCAGTCAGCGCCGCCCGCTAGCAGCCCCACCAGTCAGCTGTTTCACATGTGCAGGAGGCTCTGGCGGCGAGGAGGAGGGAAGAGCGAGGGCATGGCAGGATCAGGGGTGGAGTGGGGGCAGAGCCAGGGGTTAAGCAGTGAGCACCACCCGGCACATTGGAAAGTTGGCGCCTGTAGCTCCAGCCCCGGAGTCAACGCCTATGCAAGGAGCTGAATATTAACCTCTGAAGAGCCGCATGCAGGTTGGCCACCCCTGACATAGGCCCTAGGCTCGATTTTCAGGGGGTTGACACTTCTCTTGACTTCAACTGGAGTTGTGGGAGCTCAGCACCTCTGAAAATTAGACCCTTTATGTTTTGCATTCTGAGCATCGTCATCATCAGAATAATTGCGTGCTGTGTCTGTACCCCTGCCTAAAAGAATGTTGTTCACACCTGGCTGCATTTCCATTAGATTGGAAGCAAAATATTTCTACATTTAAATATAGAGCATGCTCTGATTTGTTTTTCCACCATCAAAAGCAGTTCTGCTGCCCCCCTAGAGACATAACACTCAGCAAGAAAGAAAATGAATCACCTATTCCAAACATGTTTAACAATATCAAGCTGTAAACGCCCCTGCTTTAAAACACCCAGTGGGGGAAGATGTAGTGGTAATTTGCAATGCTGTAAGTTTAAACAGTGAAATCTGCAGAACCATCACCTAAAGAAAATATTTGGGGGGCCTATTCAGGAAAGGACTCTAACAGCCGTCACACAAAAGGATGTTTAAAATGACAGCATTAGGGATAGTTTTGACTTGGGAAAGGCTGCATCTCTTGGAATATTCCCTCTTTGTAGAGCTGCCCTGACGTACAGTTGTTCCCGTTGGCATGGTGGTTCCCCTATTGCAAGCATCATGGAATAACACTGGAAGTCCTTTATTTACCACTTTGGTTTTATGAAGAGGGGACTGGATAGTTCCACTGTCAGATGTGCAGTGTGAATGTTTAAACCCTATTATGTATTATTCTTATGACGGTAGCTATTACCGGCCCCACTTGCGATCACAGCCACCTGGACAAACCTCTAGTAAGAGACAGCCGAGGATCTATATAAACCAAGACACATGGCTCTCAGGTGAGGGAGTAAGCGTGGACTATTAATGACGAGAATCAGGGTGGAGAATTTGCTGGACGATTACAGGTGTGTCTGAAGGAGGAGGGAGAGAGGGGGCCTTGCAATTGAGGACATGGATGATCAAGGCTGGAGATTCAAACCATCAAGTCCAGCACATTTAAATTTAGGGCCAGCATTCACCTCTGGTTAACTCTCCCCACTAAAGGCAGGCTGACTCATGGCAACCGAGCAGTGCAGAAGTGGTTCCTATTCAAGAGGAGGCCGGGAAATCTACTCCGGCTCCTCTCCTAATCTGTAATAATTCATATAGCTGGCTGCACTTCTGTCTCCAGCTAAGTGCAGTAACAGCGTCCGCGAGAACCCCCCAGTGCGTCACTTGCAGACCGGAATTTTGATTGCTCTGATATTACGATGACATTTTCACATAAACATACACAGATTCTGGGAGCTGGCAGCTGGCTCTGCCTGAGTCTATTGGCAGGCAGAGGCCTCTGAAATAGCTGTAGCTCATGTCTGACCTCTGTGACTTGGCTGCTGGGGAAGTTTGCTTTCCCTTTTGTTAGGATCTGTTCTCCTCCTCTAAGGACGACACTTGGAAGAAATAATGTGTCATTGCTCACGCTGCATACGTGAAAAGGCACAGCTTGGATTATGTGATAGTTTAAGGGCCTGGGCATTGATTCACCCCGATGGATACAAATTACACCTCAAAGGAGGATCTATATATACTCCAAAGGAAAATTCAATTTTCCCTATCTGCCTTTATGGGCATTCCATGGCTGTCCGGACAGTGCTCCGCCCCCACATAGTCCCACCCATTTTTGAAGCTGTATTGGGTCCCTCTAGATTCTGCATGTGGAATGGGCTGTAAAGAGGTTATGAGCACATAACATTGATGAAACTCTCTTTCCCCACCTTGGTGGGCATGCTGGAAGTAGGTGCAGGCAAAAAGGTTGGCCTTGCAAAATTCATGTGCAACGGCATATCTAATTAGTCCATATAACCCCAATGATTGTATGTGGAAGTGGATAGATCTGGAAAAAGAGCGTATTCAGTGTGAAATCTAGATAATACCTAATTTAAGAAGGAAATAGGATAAGGCATCCTATCTGTGACATGGGAAACATTGAGGTTCATCACTGCTGTGTAGGAGAGAAAATAATTTAACTTTCAGGATTGCATCACTCCTTTATTGTGCAAAAATCTGAACCCAAGGCCCCTTGCCTCTTTGGAAATTCTATGGGATGTCAATGTTCTTTAGTGGTAGATTAAGTGACTGTTTGTTTCCCACCTGAATTCCAGATCCGTACAGAGCAGTAGAGTTGCCTTTGAGGAAACCAGAGTGCTTCCATCTCCTTCCTCTCGACTTCCATTGAGTAGAGAATGACCATGAGTCCTGCCTTGTCTTGGTTCCTCCCTCTTGGATGTTTACTGGTTTTGCTGCCTGAAGCACGAGGCTTTTTCTTGCCCAATGGCACGCACTTCGAGAGCCTTTTGAGCAGATATCATGCCAGAGCCAAGAGAGCCATTCCAAGGTCAGACAAAGAGGAGATTTTGATGCTTCATAACCAGCTGAGAGGTGAAGTCTATCCTTCAGCCTCCAATATGGAATATATGGTGAGTTCAACTATTGGTACTGAAATCTGTGTGACCACATCAGTTTTTCTTCTGGCCAGAGGACAGTAACACATTCTGCTAGTGCTTTCCTGGAGCCATCTTATCCCACTGAATTGTTTTTGTTGGAAGGGACCATTAGTGGGTCAACTAGTCCATCCCACTGCATAGTTTCAGGACTGATTTCATTATTCATAAAACATCCTCAGTACTGTCTAGTCTAGCCCTGAATGCCTCCATTGATGGCAATTCCACAACCTCCCTTGGCAGCTTATTCCATACCTAAATGTCATCCAAGTACCCGGTTTGCTCTAACATTTAACCTCCGTTCTCCCTGTTGAAGCTTCAGCCGCTTAAGACTCTGGCATTGTGGAATGCCATTGTCTGCACAGAGAAGCCACACCAGCCATCTCTGGGAAACATTTACTCACCTACAGTAATCACACCTTTGCTGGGGTTCTTTGGCTTGCCGTAGTTATGGCCCAGTGCCTCTGGTGATATGCTAACACCACCAGTTCTCATTGACTTCAATGGGAGTTGAAGATGCTCAGCACCTTGGAGGATCAGGACTTCTCCATCTGCAATATAGGCCCAATCTGTTAAAATCTTTAGAAAGCCTCCCATTGAGGTCAGTGGTAGATGAACTGGTGGTATTTGGTGTGTTTTTTCCCCCTGACCTCAAGGAACCAAAATACACTCAATGTGTACTCTCACTTCAGAGAGAGCCCTTGAAAAGTCAAAGTGTTAAGTGTGTCTTTACCAGCAGCAGCAATTAAGATGACTACATTTTCACCATAGAGCTTTCCATACAGCGCCGTGGGCCCTACCTTGAGCTATTTCTGGGGTGTCTTCAAAATATTGTGGAATCAGAGATCGACAGAGGGTAGTAATTTTTGTGCATTTATCTCTCCTGCAAATATTGTTACTGCAAAAATAGCACCAGTTTGACAGTCTGTCTCCTCTGGATTGATTCATTGAGCTGGTAATTGAGACTGCGTGTAAAAAGGATTCATGTGATATAAAAGGCATCTTTTATTAATAATACCTTTTGCCATTTGACTGAATGCCATAAATGTAAAACTCTGCCTTAAGAGAACAGGGAGGAAGAGTAAGGGAGAAAAGGCAATATTATATCTCTTTACTTTTACATCAGCTCTTCAGATAAGCCTTAAGAGTGCCAGGTTCCTTGCTATTAGTTGTTGCTGCTTTGTCAGTGAGAGAGAGTTACAGTCCTTCCTAAGAATTGTTTTATTGTATCCCTGTTGTTCAGTAGACTGGGATATTCTGCGGGCTGCCTGTAACATACTGCAAGGGAAGATGTGGCTTGATTGATTCCAAGAAAGTAAACACAAAGCAATGCAAGAAAGCCAAACGCATTTTCGTTGGCTTTGGGGATCTAAAAGTGCTTCAGTAGTGGAGTGTTCACTGGCTGACTTCTATTTACTCGTCCAGGATGGTTACTGGTTTATGTTTGTCTTTGCTCAGGGTGCTTTTCTAGTGGTTTTATGGGAGACTTTGTACAAATGAAAGAGCCTGGTATGCTGTGAAGAAAGAAGTTGGGTATAAAATGGTGCTACTTGGAAAGACTATAATCAGCCTTTCATGTGTTCATGTTTACCTAATATTCCTCGGGAATCCTTGCACGCATTCTGAGCGCGAAGTTAACTTTAATCCTTTGTTTTAAACTGAACACGTCTCAGCCTTTGCTTATTTAAGATGATGGGCTGTTTTCAGTGCTGTTCAGAAAGAGAGAAGCTAAAGGCTTAATTTTTTTTTTAATTTGATGCCGGTAGCAAACTCTTCATAGGAGAAGACTTGGCATTAATTTGTGGATAAGTAGGTAGAACATGGGTTCTTGGCTAACAGCATCCATGTGTTGGCCGTGAAACTCCATTATCCCATGTCTATATCTGATGCACTTAAATGACCTAAAGTTGCACAGAGAGCTGACGTTTTTCAGGAAATGGAGATATTCATCTGCTGTGTCATTATTATCCAACATATACCAAAATTAAATGATGTAGCCAGTTCAATAACATATATGTATGCTGAGCAACATATACTCTTTATTGTTCGAGAGCAATTATACATATAACTGAAGCAAGAGAATGATTCAAGCAAAGGGAAAAAATGTCTGAGGATGGGGTAACAGTAGAGTGGAGAGAGAATAGAAATTCAATAAAGCCGTAACCTAGTGCAATGCAAGCTGTTTTGCTTGACTATGTTAGGATAATGGAGTTCAAGGTTAACAGTGGTATTCAGTGTTAATGGAAAATGAGTTCCATGGCTCCCTTTTGGCAGGCTTTGTTCTAGGCCAGATGTGAACAGTATACATTCTTCCAGATGAAGCTGGCCAGAAATAAAATTACCCTAACCACCTTGCAACTTTAGTACATACACTTCCACTGTATGTTTGTATTATAGAACAGTAGTAACGGTGATGGCTTACGGCCAAAACAAAACAAGCTCCATATTGATAATAAACCTTGAAAAATAAGCAGCAGCTTCTAAAGACACCAGTGACCTTTAGGTTGGCTTAGTCAGCAGCAATGAACATCAAAAACCTTACCTTGCCCAGAGGGGCTGGATGACACATGTATTGTCTGTCAGTTCTCAATGGATTTTTCCAACCAATTAACAAGCTACAAATCATTGGGCTACATGTATTCCTAGAAGGAAAGTATCTTAGTTCCCCTGCATGTGGAATTAACCTGTCCTTCCTCTATGTGATTAAAAGTAGTGAAATTACTAATCATGAATGTGGAGGGGATCGTATTACTAGGTGGGGCAAGCAAGCTGGTTCAAAGTTCTGCCAACGCACCTCAAACCACCTTGTAGAATATCTGCTATTCCAGTTCCACACCAGTCCTGCCACAGCAGTGGAGTTGGTTGAGATTAGCCAGTTACTTGTGTGAGTTAAAATAGCATTCCAACCCGAATGTCACATTTACAAACAAGACAAGTGAGCAAATGCATGCCTAATTGTGCATGCTCTTATTGTAGTTGCATGTGCAAATTGGCTTATGTAAACTGTGCATGTGTTTTGTGTCCATAATTATGTCCTTAACTTCATTCAAAAACTATCCTAAGTCTCCAGAAGTAAAAAGTGTTCGAAACCGTTTTGAATCATGTTGACCGCCAGCACATTTTAAACCATTTCCTGGAGAGTATCCACCACAGTGAAGACTTGTGCAGTCCCATTCACCAATATACAATAGGTATTTACTTTCTCTGGGTTACAGCTCCCTATTGCTATGGCAGTTAGGTTACAGAAAATCTGAACGCAAGAAAAAACAAATTTAAGCTGACACTTAAAACCAATCAATGCAACGGTTCTCAAACTTTTGTACTGGTGACCCCTTTCACATAGCAAGCCTCCGAGTGTGACCCCACTTATAAATTAAAAACACTGTTTTATATATTTAACACCATTATAAATGCCGGATGCAAAGCAGGGTTTGGTGTGGAGGCTGACAGCTCGCGACTCCCCATGTAATAACCATGTGACCCCCTGAGGGGTCCCAACCCCCAGTTTGAGAACCCCTGAATTAATGTGTCTTGCATCTTGCCCTGCAAATTGCTAGACTCAGGCTCTTCCAGCTTGCCAGAGAGTGAATTTAAATAAGTCACAGTGAGTGTAGGTGGTTAGTGCAGTTCTGGCTTTAATGTTGATCTTAGATATTGATTTGAGTAGTTGGCATTAAGGGGTCTTCAGAGAACAGTCTGAAGTCTATTTTGTTGATATATTTATTGCATTTGGAATCATTCCAGTCTCCTGAAGGCATTCATATGTTGAAAGAGAAGCAAATGGCAGCTCTAATTTAAATAGCATGGTTTTGTAATGTGATGCCGGCAGAACCAAGCATCTCCGAATCAAGCATGAATCCACACAAAAAACCCCGAGCTCATTCCCAGTCTTTCATTGAGTGTCTCTTGCCTGTATTGGTTTGTTTTATCCATAGACACCAGAGGAAGATGTAGCACATATGTTCATGTCAATTTCCATTTAGTGGCCTATTGCTCATGTCCTATGGTCTCTGCATTAAATTAGGAGACTTGGAAAGCAACTGCCTTTGAGGCTGCACTCTGGAGGGCTCTGGTGGAAAGCTCTGAAATACTAGGAACATTAGGATCTTGTGAGAGCTTCTGTGGCTTTAGACTGGGTTTGAAGAGGGTCAGATAATGGCTGGTGTTTATAGGGTGCACAAAGTGGCAGACCATGAGGAGTCTTGTGTCCATGTACAAGGGCCAACCACAGTTATAGTCTCTGTTCTGAGTCAACAAGTCACCCAAAAAGGGGCAGGGATGACCAGGGCCAGGGCCCCCTACTCACTCCTCATTGGCCAGTGGAGCTGGATGGCTGGAATAGAGAGCGCATAGTGGTCATACTCCCTCTGTATGTGAGGTAAGCTCCAGGAGACATTGCATTTCTCTCATGCCAGCATGGTGTGACCCTGCATTGCCCCAATGTAACTGCCAGACTCTGCCCCTAAATGTTAGGGTGACCAGATGTCCCGATTTTATAGGGACAGTCCCAATTTGGGGGTCTTTTTCTTATATAGGTTCCTATTACCCCCACCCCTGTCCCGATTTTTCACATTTGCTGTCTGGTCACCCACTAAATGTTCAGTTGCTCAGATGCCATCATAGTTGTCTATCTGCTGGATCCTAAGTGACGTCAGCTTTCATAGACCTTTGCAAGGGTTGTGAGAGCAAAGCGCCTCACAGGTTTGGGCCCAGTGGTCTGCCTGTCTTGGTGAAGCTAGGAAGAAGATGGAAGGATCTGTTGGTACATTAAGAAAAAAGTAATGTTTTCATAGCCTATGCAGTCCAAAACATTGGTAAATGTTCAATAGGGAACAATCTTGTGTTAGCCTGGGTGAACTAGGTATGAACAACTAGGTCCTTTCTGCCTCTGGATCCTATGATTTATTTTATTTATGGACATGTGCATCAACATTTTAATCCCAATAAAATTTCCCATCAGTACCTTTGTGGTCAGTAGGACTATCAATAATTAAACACTGCAAGCGCATTGCAATTCATCGACACAGCACTATCTACTATGTTCAAAAATCCACTTTTAAGCAAATTTGTTCATGATAGACTGCAATCGGCTCAGAAAACAACACACTCCCCATTGAAGTTGTGCACAAAGGGGTAGTTGAGAGGAATATACTGACGTTCAGTTTGGACCCTCACCCCACATTCGCGTCATTGCGCCGAAGAATCAGCAGCTCCGAACTAGAGTTGACCATATGTGGTATCTCTCAAGAAGCGCGATGCCAGCCGTTGAAAAGTGGGACTATTTTGTGCTGGATCCATGCATTTCCATTTTATTAAATGGGGAATTCACTCCCAGGTCAGGGCCCTGCATTGCATTGCATAATACTAGGTCTGAGAGGCTGGGCTGGGGATCACGTGCAAGTCTTAACCCTCATAGGTTCTGCTGGTCCCGTCTCTTGGTTCTTAAGGTATGTCTCCGCTGCATGCTCCGTTCAGTAGCGGTAGAAGAATACAGACATGGGTAGCCCCTCTAACGTGGGTATAAATAGCAGTGCAGACCATGAGGCATAGCTGGGACAAGTAAAGACACACCTGAAGGGTGTGTGTTTGTACCTGCGTACATATCCTACATGGCTCTCTACTCACTTGAGCCATGCGTCCCAGTCTACACTGCTGTTTTTAGCAATGTAGCGTCCCACTGCTGGAGTCTTTCATTGATATGTGTAGCTACACATCATAGTGTGGAAACAGCTTGCTTTTCACTGCAGCACGTAGCTACATGTAGCCTGCGTGCCGCCAGCGCTGTGTAGTGTAGGCATAACCTAAGTCTAATGTAAGATGTTTTCAGACTGAGAGTATTTGTCAATGGATCTGTTCTTTGATTCTCACGCAGACCTGGGATGATGAGCTGGAAAGATCTGCAGAGGCTTGGGCCCAGGAGTGCATCTGGGATCATGGACCTGCCAGCCTCATTATGTCCATTGGTCAGAATTTGGCTGTTCATTGGGGCAGGTAAGAGATGGAACGCTGAGTGTCTAATGTGCCATATCTGTTAATAGTGTCATTCTGGGTCTCGCCCTGTTTGACAGTTTGGGAGGTTTGTCTTGTCAATACTTAGTAAAAAGAACTTGATTAGCTGGAAAAAAGGAGCTGTGAAACCGATACAGTAATAACATCTATTGGGCCTTTCAGCCAGCAGTGCCCAACATGCTTAGTAAATGTTAAGTAAACCTCACTATTTGGTGGATTTACCTGTGAGGCACAGAGAGGTGAAGGGACTTGCCCAACGTCATAGAGACTCCGTGGCAGAGTTGACATCAGAATCTAGGACCCTGACTCCCAAGTCCCCTGTTTCACGTAGCTTTGCTCTGTCCGTTAACCAGCAAAGAAATTTCTCAGGAACGATTTTTGGCCATTCCCACTAGGTCTGAACACTGTTAAATCCTCTAAGTGCATCGCACCATATTTCCCTTTTCACTTCCCAATTTATCTTTACTGCAACCACTTTGTATTTGCTTGCAGATGGCCATGTAATTCTAGGTGAGCAAATAGTTTGTTTTATACTCCCGGGAAAAAAACCCAGGGCTTTGGAAATTATTGTGTTTCTGCATCCACATGGATTGCTCTGCCAGCTCCTGGTGAGAAGAACCCATCTGGTGCTTTCCACTGAGGAGACTCATCAAATGGCAATCTGTTTCTTTGTTGTCATTTTCCTGAGCATTGTTGGCCTAATGAACCACTTTGGATTCTGTCCAGATAAGCTGTTGTGAGCTCAACCAATGGCTAAATTGGAGCTCATCTGGTGCCGATGTTAAGGGTGAATTTAGTGTTTCTTTTAAAGTCTTAATTGTTCTTACAAACAAAGGAGCTAGCGGAGTCAGGACATAATTTGTGTTTTGTTAGGTTAATGATGAAAGGAAAAGATTTGCCTAACAGGCTTGGTTGTGATTATGCCCATTGTAAAACTCAGTTGAAGTCAGTGGGGTTTCTTCAGTGTAAGACTGATGTGATATCAGAATTGGGCCCAATTTTTTTTTTTGACAAATTGCAGTAACAAAGGAGGAGGCGGTCTTGTGGTTAACGTACAGGACTGGGAGTCAGGAGACCAGGGTTCTAACCTGGGCTCCGCTACAGACTTCCTGAGTGACCTTGGGCTAATCACGTACTGTAGGTCCCAATCTTGTTCCCATTGAAATCAGTGAGAAAACTGCCATTGATTTCAGTGCATGAAGTATTGGGTCCATAAGCCCTCTACCTCAGTTTCCTCATCAGTAACATGGGGCCAATGTTACCTACCTCACCACATACTGTGACACAGAATTCATTAATGGTTTTAAAGCATGTTGAGGTCATCAGACAAAGGTTATGATGGAAGTGCAAAGTATCCTTGATAATGACATCTGTGATTGCAGTGATTTGCTCATTTACATCCCAGACAGATTGCTACATCCCAGCTTGAGGTACTGTTGGTTACAATTGGTGAAAGGCTACCTGGGCCCATCGTACACAGCAGGCACTGTGTGTATGAGTGTCTGTCTACATAATTTTGCTGACATTTACAACAGAAGCACGGATCACAGTGCAACGGTGCCACAAACCACATTTACAAGTGCGCTGCACGCCCAAACCACATACCACACGTGCCTACTGCACGGCTGCTGAGGGCATGAGTGTACTTCCAGATGTAACGAATTGTCTAGTGGTAAAATAGGTACATGACTTTCCGTTTAATATGTTTGGCAACCTCTAGCTGATGTTTACTTTCAAAATACAACCTTCTGCCAAACTGAAGTCTTTTGTAATTGAGTGGAAAAGCCAAGGGGACATTTCAGGTCAACGGCTTTTGAAGAGAAAGCTAAACCTATAAATACTACAGAATGTCCGATTGGGTCATGGATTTTAGAGAAACAGTCCCTAATACTTGCGTGCATGTAAAACACCAGAGATTTGTCATTAGTCAAAATATGACGCTGGCTTTTTCTACAATTTCCTATGGTCCCTCTGTTTGTTAAAGTAGCAGCTCCTTACCAAGATGGCACCACATTGCACTGTGAACTCACTTTACAATTACCCTGTACCAAATTATTGAGAATTTCATATTAACAAAAGGGGACCTGGGCGTGCTGAGATTGGGTTGAAAACCCACAGTTCTAGTTAGCGATCCAGCTCGTTATGTATCTTTGGTCTTTCAGGTATCGTTCTCCAGCCTTCCACGTCCAATCTTGGTATGACGAAGTTAAAGATTATACTTATCCGTATCCCCACGAATGTGATCCTTGGTGTCCAGAAAGATGCTCTGGAGCAATGTGCACTCACTATACCCAGGTAAAGAAGAGGAAGGAAACATGAAGTCCTGAGTTCTGTGTCTGAACTTGGTGCGTTCCCTCACACCCCGCGTAGCCCATAGCGCTAGTGTAACCCACACACCTCCTGGGTGTGGTGTTCTGTCCCATCTAGTGGCACCGAGACCACTTAGAGAGAGAGATTGAGTCTGCTCTGCAGCTTTAGCTAACAGTTGCATGGCTTTTAGCTCATGCAGTAGAGGCCCATGTATTTAGCTCCAAAGGTCCCAGGTTCGATCCCGCCCGCCAACGACCGGGGTCTGTCAGCATTAAACCAGCATTAGCATTTATTTTATTCAGCAGTAATGCAAAGCACCTACAGGCCTGTATCCTGTACGACATTCGCTTCAGCAGTTAGCATAAGGCTTGAGGCCTGTGAACTTCAGCACAGATAAACGGCCTAACAGTCACCTCCTGCGTTTTGGGGAACTGGAAATAGTGTGTTTGGGGGAATTTTGTCCATAACGCCACCAGCCAGCCACAGGAACGTGAGCTAATACCAGCTTTTGGATAGAACCTCCGCAGATGTCTGACCACAACAGTGCCATGGCAATGTATTGATGTATATAATAATAAATTAAGATAATTAATATACTAACCTATAGGAGAAGGGCACCTCAACATTAGTAGGGTGAGGAAATACAAATAAGGAAGAAACCTGTACTGAATAGGCATTAGACAGAGTGGCATCCGCGTAACTTCTTATGAAAGTTGTATCCCAGCCTGTCTGCAGTGGTAGGAGGAGATGTAGATGCTAGTCATTATGAAAATATACTCAGGAAGCTTGATTGAATGTGCCTTTTGTGGCATTCTGTTTTTTAAAATGTCTGTGTTACACTTTCAGATCGTTTGGGCCACAACAAACAAGGTTGGCTGTGCTGTAAACCTCTGCAAACAGATGAGTGTTTGGGGAGAAACCTGGGAGAATGCCGTCTACCTGGTCTGCAACTACTCTCCCAAGTAAGGAAGACACAATATGTTTCCCCCCACCACCACCAAGTCTTAAAACTGCATCCTGGCAAATTGCTTAACAAATATAGAATCTGGTACAGAGATTTCAATCAGGGGCCCCGTTGTGATAAGTTCTATATGGACATGTAGCAAGTGACAGTCTCTGCCCCAGAGAGCTTACAGTTACGTAACTCAAGCATTCAGGATTGAGCCAGTCTTGGGTTGGGCTTCTTCTAGAAGTAGAAGCTGCATTTAAAACCTTTGAACGAATGCATCTGTGGCAAGATTTTAGTAAGAGGTTTGGCCTGGGTCACAAATTGATATTGATGTTAATATTGTTTCATATTTAATTGGTAGGCCCTAGAAATCTGCCCTGTGCAGCACAAGACACAAATATCAAAGACGCCCCTGTCCCAGAGAGCATAGAGTTTAGAATACAGCTATAGAAAGGCAACACAACACTGAAAGGTCTGGAGAAAGAAGTCAATATATACATGAAGGTATTCTGATTGCAGACTCCATTGAGTTCTGCTGAGCGTTAAGGTTGGGGGGGAACACAGTCATCACAGTGAAGTAAGGGAATTGTGTGTGTGGCATAGAGGCTATTTAACAGAAAAAAATTTCTCACATGCTTTTTTCAGGGGGAACTGGATTGGAGAAGCTCCTTATAAAAATGGCAGGCCCTGCTCTGAATGCCCACCGAGCTATGGAGGAAGCTGCCAGAACAACCTCTGTTACAAAGGTAGGTGATCAATAAGCTATTTCTCTCAGCTCCGTGCATCATGGGGAAATGCAGATGATTTCACCTAGGTCCTTTCTGGGTGGTATGGAGAAATTGGAAAAGAAATGTTTCTGGAAACTTTTCATTAAAAGCAGTTACAGATTTGTATGCTTTTAATTCACCACGGTTAACTCTGAAACATACAGAATAAGGTGAAGCAGGTACTATATGAGAATGTCATGTAACTCCCTAAAACCTTGAGCTCAAATTCTGCTTGTATGCACTGGTGTAAAGCCAGAGTAACTCCATCAGTTCAAGGAAGTTTCTCTGAGTTACCCTGGTGTAACTGAGATCAGTTTGGCCCAGTGAATTTAGGCTTGTGTACGTTGTAGGTATAAGCAATACCATCCTCATTTGGCTTGCTCTATACATGGTGCTCTATTTAGTAAATGAAAACTATTATTAATTCTGAAACCATCAGTGAAATTGCTCATATTTAAAACAGAGGATGCACTGGAGCTGTGTGTCGATGGTATCTTTTCTTTACCTACAGAAGCCTTTTCCTCTGTGAAGGAGTGAGCCTGTTTTCATAGATGCAGACAAACTCCCTGGAGACTTGTTCAAAGCAAAGATTTTGGGCCCAAATCAATTTAGGTGCTTGATTTTTAGTAGCCTGAGCAATGAGGAAGCAAACAGGTATGCAATGTATTTCCATATGGAAGAGAAAAGAGAGAATGGAATGAGACCACTGGCTGTACAGCTGGAGGGAGAAATTCCTCTACGAGATCAGTCATCAGTTTGTCTGTATCATTCCTCTCTTCACTGCTGGGGATGTAAGCAAAGTGAGGTTTCAGCTAGGAGGACAAGTCAAGGGAAGTGGATTTAGCTTGTGCCACTTTGGAGCTTTGTTCCCTAACTACGGACTTTAGGGTATGTCTAAATGGCAATTAAAAACCCGCGGCTGGCCCATGCCAGCTGACTTGGGCTTGCAGGGCTCAGGCTGTGGGGCTGTTTAATTGGGGTGTAGACTTCCGGGCTCGGGCTGGAGCCCGAACTTTGGGACCATCCCACCTCCTAGAGCCTGGGCTCAGAAGTCAGCACTGCAATGAAACAGCCCCAGAGCCCAAGCCCCACAAGCCCGAGTCGGCTGACACAAGCCAGCCGCGGGCATCTACCTGCAGTGTAGACATCTCCTCAGAGAGCACAAGAGCATTAACTTTGCAGCAAAGTAAGGAGAAATGAGTAGTGCAGCTGTGTAGCTTGATTTGACCTAGCAGTGATGACACTACCAGGACCTTCATTTCAGAGTGGACAAAATAAATCTATGATGAGGATGGGGAAGGTAGTTCCTCATGAGGAGGATAACCTACATGAGAAACGGAGGGCATTAGCCACCTGACCATTTAACTGGTTAGGATCCTTTCTTGACAGTCTCCAGTTAATATGCCTGACTATCTTAGAGGACTGACCTTCCTCTACAGAGTAAAAGCTGTACTGGTAAATAGCATGATAAATAATAGTAAGACATTCACACACACTCATCAGCATTCTAACTAATAGTGACAGATCACTTCAACCAGTTACACCTTAGTTCTTTAAGCAGTGCTTTAGATGCTGAGTAAATGAATGGTATGAACCCTGGCCTCTTTTTCTGGTACTTTACTTACCCTAGGAATCTGGCCCATTCTGTATTTAACTTGCATTTTGTTGGGTTTCCAGCCGTTTAGAAATAGAACTTTGTCAAACCAAACAGAATCTTCCATGAAATATCAGTCCTCCTTCAGCTCGCCTGACTTTGCTATTAATGCCAGAATACTGTTTTACCTCTCCCCACCCAATAAGATGACCACTACGTACAAAAGCCTGAGCGGGATGAGACTAACGAAGTGGAGGTCCCACAAATTACAGAGGAAAAACGTGTGTGGGTGCAAGAACGGGTGACCAAACCCACCAAATCAACCAAGATCAAGAAAATCACCACAACCGCGGACAGTTTCATGAGTAAGAGAGCTTCTTTGTCTTCCACATCCTATAAGCTTTTAAATATCCTTGTAGGAGTGTGTGTGCGCACGTGTGTGGATGCGGAATGAGATGCCAAGAAGCCTCCAGTGCAAACCTGTGTTGAGGGCCAGTTAAAATAATTGGATTTTTTTTTGGCCAACTTGTTTGGAAGCAATATTTTGTGTGTCCAACTTGAGGCCTGATTGTTCAGACAACTCTGAAAAGTAGGCCCCTTTACAGCATCTCGGGCTAGATGCCCAAGAATTGAGGCACTCAAAATCACTAGTTGGTCTGTTCTGGTTCTTCTATCATACTCGTCGTCATAGTATCCAAGCACCTTTAGAAAATCTTGGCCATGATCACTAGATTATATTCATATCTAGGCATTTTATTGTCCGTGATTTACTATTTTACTCATTTGAACTATTCTAAACTCAGAATTCACCACCTTGACATCCTTTCTGGATTTTGTCCAGAGGGAGAAGGGGGCCCAGCTCTGCTTGGCAAGGTCTGCTGAAATATTTATGGAATTGATAGTATCTCTTTAAAGGTTTTTCTAATCATTGTAATTTAAAGAGTGATCTACTGCAAGTGAGCTGAGGGAAGTGAG
Source organism: Terrapene triunguis (assembly GCF_002925995.2). Taxonomy (NCBI): domain Eukaryota; kingdom Metazoa; phylum Chordata; order Testudines; family Emydidae; genus Terrapene; species Terrapene triunguis. The sequence continues at coordinate 8,932,403 of NW_020698242.1, forward strand.
CATATCCTTCTCAAGTCTATCTACTGGAATGTGGGTAGCCTATAATTAAGTGGATGATAGGAGTGCTAAGCACTGTCTTTAGGCTGTAAATTGAAGTCTTCTGGCGTCAAGTGTTTCTGCCAAGTTAATATTTACAAAGACACCTTTGTGATAAAAGGAATGGCTAAAGTGGCAATAAAGTGGCCAGGTGAGGGATGTAAAACTGCTTCAGGCTTATTGTTCTGAGTTTGAAGTTCACTACTGCCCAGTTATTCTGTGATAAGAATTCAATCTTCCCACACAGAAGTAGTCCTGGAGACCATGTCATGTACCTGAGTTATCACTATAATGCAAGTTGACCACTTATCTCTGGGCAGTTTTTTCCTTGCATTCTCGTCTCTTATGTCTTCCCCCCACCCCCCCCCTTTTTTTTTCTAGCACAGGTCATTAAGTGCGACACCAAAATGAGGGACAAATGCAAAGGATCAACATGCAACAGGTAGAGTTTTATCGACTTCTGCTGCAGTGGTCATGGAAATGGCCACCTTAAACCTGGCTGGCTTTTGCAAACATGGAGTGGGCTGGGTTCTATTGACTGTGACTAGAATACAAATGCTGTCTAAATCCCTATGAAAAAAGTCTTTCATTCTTCTTAATACAAATGATTCGGCCAAGTTTAGCAGTAAGGTGACTCCATTTACTTAATGCTCGAAATGGTGAACGGCTATGATAACCCACAGCTCCCAGGTGGCCAGCCCCATTTAGTAAACCTTGGCACAATCATTGTGCACTCCTCTTGTGTTACATTCCCAGCCGACCTTAGACCATCAGTTCAAAGCTTGTCCCCACCCAGGAGGTCAAGAGCTCTGGTTAAGGTCTCAGTGAGGGTACAGTAAAGTTTATCGCTTGGAAAAAAACAAATCCACAGAATCTAAATATTGATCTCATTCTTAAGGGGAAAGGTATTAGAAAACGTGGCTGTTTTACAATGCTTGTTTTAAATGGAGTAGTTCAATGACACTAATGTCATTAAAATTAAATTAAATGTAATAAAAGTCTGACTCACATTTCACACTCACTATAAATAAATATATATATATATATCTTTAACTAGGTATCTGTGCCCCGCTGGCTGCGTGAACAGCAAGGCAAAAATCTTTGGAACGTTGTATTATGAGACTGTACGTACTTTGCTATGGCTGATAGATGACATTTATTGGGGTTTTAATGGTGGTAATAGAAATGGAAAATGCTGGCAATTCTAATGTAACGTAGATTTTCTGCCCTCCCATGTTGATGCTGTAAACTGTACTGGTGCTGTCTATATAACAAAGGTAATCTGCATTTTCCCATCTATGTGATAAAATCAGTGCTGAAAAGAGTATCTACTCAGAGCTTGATTTTGGTTCTGAGTGTCCTCTATGCCCACTAAGTTCAACCGAAGTTGAGGGCCCGCCTGTACGTCACAGGAGTGCATGGCATCTTTCAAGATCTATCCCTCAAAGCAGTGAGCTATTGGGATGGAAGAGAAACTTTATATTAGAATTGCTTCTCAGGATGGTTCACAGGACGCTGGGTTTATATTTTTAGGGTGACTCATTGAATCTTGACTTGTCAAAATAGTTTATAGTTAGGGCAGGTCAACAATTTCCTGTCAAAACTGTTTTTGATGGAAAACCAGGGGTTTGATTAAACAATTTTGTTTTTACAAAATGTCTGTTTTCTGATGAAAATTTTGATTTTTTTTATCCCCCCCAAAAATAAAAAATGCCCCAAATATATTGAAGCTGAAATGCTGCTGCAGATGCCTCATGGGAATTGTAGTTCAGTTGCTTAGTGCCCCAATTCTTCTCTATGGGCTGGGTTTCCCTCCAGACTGCATCTCCCATGATGTATCGTGGCCAGAGAACTGCCATGATGCACCACCTCCCCTCACCAAGGGGGTTTCAGCTGAAATATTTCAGATCTGATGTTTTTGTTGAAAGCTCAAAATTTTCCTCAGGCGGGGAACATTTTCCAACCAGCTCTCCTTATAGTTTACATTTAAATACTATATTTTTTTATTTTAAAAAATCCATGTTTGTCCTTAAATCAAGTAAGGCTTAGAATAAAAATACATGCCCATGTGTTATAATAGTAAAATTCAGCAGGCTGAGCCAATGCAGCATTTGTTCAGTAAATGTAAGTCTGTGTAAACTCCAGTCTTTAAGTATTTATTTTACATATTTGTTTATTAAATGTTTCTTTTTGGCTTAGAACTATTTAGGAAACATTGGTATTACCGTACTATTTGTTATGTGCTTTCCAGGCATCCAGTATATGTCGCGCTGCAATTCATTATGGCGTCATAGATGATAAAGGAGGTCTGGTTGACATCACTAGGAAAGGGAGATCAACCCTTTTTGTCAAGTCTACAAGAAATGGCGTTGAATCTTTAAGGTAATTCTTCCCTCAGAAAATGTACCTCTGTGTATGGAGGACCATGACTTGTACAATAAATTATTGTTCCACATTTGCCACAGGGGAGGGAGGGAGAGCTCAGTGGTTTGAGGATTGGCCTGCTAAACCCAGCGTTGTGAGTTCAATCCTTGAGGGGGCCACTTAGGCATCCTGGGCAAAATCAGTACTTGGTCCTGCTAGTGAAGGCAGGGGGCTGGACTCAATGACCTTTCAGGGTCCCTTCCAGTTCTATGAGATAGGTATATCTCCATATATTATATTATATTATTATAAACCCATATATTGTATTTTTACAAGCAATAGAGAGTAGATCTTAAAATAACTGTGGTGCATTTATTTTTTCAAAGGTCAATGAAATATGTATACACATTTCTTGTTTTGCTTTTCAGTAAATATAAACCTTCAAATTCATTCGTGGTTTCCAAAGTCACAGGTAGGTTTAAATGCCCTTTTTGTCACTATAATGTTGAGACGAAATCAATGGTGCTCGAGTTTATTGTTATACATGGACATCATCATTCCATAGCCATGTTCTTTTTTTAATCTTAAATGGGCAAAACTTCTTGTAGCCAAGAGACTCTTCCTATTTATGATTAGAGCAGGTCAGGAAAAATAAAAGTGGCATTTTTCAAAACATTTTACAACCAATTTGAATAATGCCTCAGCCTGGGGTGACCATATTTCCCAAAGGGAAAATGGGACACTGCATGGGGCTGCCCGAGTCCTCCTCCCCCTCCCCCATCTGGGGCTGGCCCAAGCCGCTCACCCTCCTCCCCACCTGAGCCCTCCCTCAGGCAAGGCTCAGGTGAGCAGCGACGCACATACTAGATAGGGTGTCCATATTTACCAAAGGTGAGGGCTTGTGTCACTACTCACCCAAGCCCTGCCTGCCCCCGCGTCTGAGCCCTCCTCCTCCCGCCCCCCCCCGCGCAGGGCTGGCATCACCACTCGCCCCCCTTTCCCCCACGTTCCTCCACACCCCACTTTGTGACAAAAGTGGGCACTTGTCCGGTTTGCTCTCACCAACTGATCAAATTGGCAAGAACAAACCGGACAAATGCCCACTTTTGCCAAAGAAGGTGGGACGACCGGAACAGGGCTTAAAAAAGGCTTGTGTTACCTTGAGCTGCTTTAGGGTGAAGTCTCTCTGGCATAGGCAAGTGGAAAGTTAAAAGCAACACTGTCAAGTCATTTAGACTCCGAATTTGACCCAAAACCTGCCAGGGAAACCCTGCCGTATTCAAAAAAAATCTGTAACAAAATCACATCACTCAGATATTATTTTCTTTAAAAAGCCATGGTCCTTGGAAAAGGATTTTCCAGCAATTTAGTAGATCTCCAGCATAAATCCTAATAAAAATATCTCTTCAGTGCAAGCTGTTTCTAATGAAGCCATTGAAGTTATTCTTCTGGCTGCATCAGCTGGACATGCATCCTGTCAGATGTGATGCGTGACTAATGCTTCTGTTTACTTCAGGAGCACCAGCTATTTGGCTTTGTAATTCATCTCTCTGTATTGATTTCCACAGTGCAGACGCTGGATTGTTACACCACTGTAGCTGAACTGTGTCCGTTCAAAAAGCCAGCAACTCATTGTCCAAGGTAAGCTGCATATCTCAAGTAAGATGCTATTTCCTTTGAACCTAGACCTGTACTGGGGTAAGGGAAAGAGGAGCTGAAGGACTGGATGGAGATACTGAATGAATCCGATTTGAAGATTATAAACTAAAGTTATAGATTATGTCAGATTAACTGGGATAAAGGTTAAATGAGGGAGCTTTTTTCACACCCAAAACAATATACTATATGAATAAAATCGCCTGTTTTCACAAACATGTTTGTGATCTGAGCATAACCTCAACACTGGCTTACAAAACAAGTGCCAGGATTTTAAATCCGTATTTTTGTGGGTTTATTACTGAGTTTTTTACATGCTTCAGCAATATAAGAGGGTCCGAACAGAAGACCCCCTCAAATTGGCTTCAATATGTGCATATGCAACTTTTCACACTTTGTTCATTCACATGCACGTGCAGTTTTGGGACACTATCCCTTTTATGCCCAAATGATAAAATTTATACCCACAAAACCTTCTTCCTGTTGAGCCTAGCATGCGAACGAGCTCTGCTCATGGAAATTCCATCAGGTGAATGCATGAATGATGATGGGCAAAAAACTCCACCTGCAAACGATTGTATGTGTGGGGCCGGGCACAAGGACGGAAGCTATGCTTGGAGAATTTGGCCCAATGGCCTTCATTACCTCCTGTCTCACTGGCCTAAAAGAGTCTCCTTTGCAGCTGTGTAGTCACTATTGAGTTTCAGCTGAAAGAGGGGGAAAAAGAGCCAGTTAGCTGCTGCCACCTGCAAACCAGATGCTGACCCTTGAAGGCTTCCTTCCAAGAGCTCAAGAATGCAACTTGTTTTTCTCTTACTCCTTGATGTAGCGAATAAATATGAATAAAATGTTTTTCAGGGCTTATTGTCCAGCTCACTGTAAAGCCGAGCCAGCGTACTGGGCACCAGTCTTTGGCTCCAAGGTTTATGCAGATGTGAGTATTCCACTTTCCTATATCTCTCCAAATAACAAGGTGACAGTATTGAAATGACTGGATCCCAGGGTCATTTAAGAGATTCATATTCCATGAATTAGGAAGGTCAGAATTACATATAGTCCCTATAAACAATAAGGAAATACTCTGCCAGCACATGGGATAGAAATGTCCCTTGCATTCGTTGGACACCTTCATTAAATGTATCGAAAGTTGTACTTCAGAGTTAGCATTATGGATAGGGCATCAGGAGACTTGGGTTGCACTCCCATTTCTGGCACTGATTTGCTCTGCAGCCTTGGGAAAGTCACTTAACCTCTCTGGGTTTTTGTCTGTAAAATGGGGTTGATGCTTGTCCAGCATTGTAAAGTTTCTTGTGGGGAGGCATAGCTCAGTGGTTTGAGCATTGGCCTGCTAATTCCAGGGTTGTGAGCTCAATCCTCGAGGGGGCCACTTAGGGATCTGGGGCAAAACTTGGTCCTGCTAGTGAAGGCAGGGGGCTGGACTCAATGACCTTTTAGGGTCCCTTCCAGTTCTGTGAGATAGGTATATCTCCATATATTATATACAGATGAAAAGCCAATAGCTTTATTACATATGTTATGTTATTACTCGACCTAGCTTGCAAAAATAGATTTCCCCCCCCTTTCTTTTCTGCAAGTAGAATATGATTTGTGAGCAGTTGTTGTGGAAATGAAGAATGTGGGTGGGTGGTTTTTTTGTTTTGTAGTTCTGTGAACAGCTGTAGAGTTGATGTGAATGGACAGCGGTTAAATGGCATAAAATAACCTAATGGACAGATGCAAATGCAAAGGAACATTTGTTTTGGTCACCACTTAGAGATAGCATGTGTCTAAAATCCACTGACAATGCAGGCTTAGTATAACTTCTCACTGCTTTTATGGCTCAGTGTCCACATGGGACAGGTGCAAACATCTTTTCAAACTCCTGAGACACGATAAAATGGGCTCCACTTCTTTGTTGGTGGTTTGGTGAGAGTCAGTGTAGAGTCAATTTTTTGACTTAAGTACTTTTCTGGTGGTTAGCACATTTTTGGAAAATATTCCTAGCAGGATCAGCGGAGTATACGAAATGATATGTTTGGTATTGCTGTAACCATTCAATATTTGGTTGTATCAACCCTTCCTAAACTTCCACCTAGAAAGAGCGTTTTCAATTTGGGAGGGAGGGGGGGTCTAGGTTCCATTTTTGTTTATTATATATATCCAGATCAATAAAGAAAGAACATGAGCATTAGAGATTTGTTCTGGAGTTTGCGGGCCTTGGTGGAGAATTGCCTGTTGTTTTGTTGTTGGATTTTTTTCCTTTTTACCTTTGTAGTCACAGGCAGCATTAGGAAAAACACAGAGGAATTTGAAATTGGTGCCAGTTGTGGTTTGGCCTCAGAACTGGCACATGGTTAAATAAGATTGTCTTTGCAGGGTCCCAAGAATAACAATTTCATTGGGCAAATGATCAGGTAATTAACTGATCAGAAAAACATCACGCAACTATTTCAGTTCTTTATATTTTTATAAAACTATATGAATAAAGTCTCATAATCCCATGCCAGTTTTCTGTTTACTCTATTCATCTATTAGGGCGATGATTCCATTGCCTGTTTAGATACAGAATAAGCCAAAAAATGGCATGTAATTGTGACAATAAAATATTACGTTTCTAGAACACCTTTTCCAATATATATATGCAGGAAAGATTTCAGATATCTTTGAAAAACAGCCACCCCTGCTGGGAACCAGAGCAATGTGCTCTTTGTGTGTATTGGATAAGCACAGGAAGTAGAGAAGAATACTGCATAAGGGCAGGAAGTAGAGAAGAATGCTATCCAGTAGAAACAGCCGGGAAAGTTTTAGTGGGATGAATGTAGGGTGACCAGCTGTCCCGATTTTTATAGGGACAGTCCTGATTTTTGGGTCTTTTTCTTATATAGGCTCCTATTACCCTCCTCCCCTTGTCCCGATTTTTCACACTTGCTGTCTGGTCACCCTAGAAGAATGTGGCTATCCACACTAGATCTGCAGCAGGAGGAGTGGTGAAGAATGTCATGAGATCTTTGAAGGTCACAAGCGCTCAAGACCTCAATTTTGCATCTGATCTGAAAGAACTCCATGGCTGCTAAGATGTCCCTGAGGCACTAATTAATTACCACCATCTCGATCCCGCATAATTTTATGATTTATACTGACTCAGAGGCACTAGTGTCCTGGTTCACAAGCCCCCACTTCTTGTGAATCTCTGGGTTTGGGATTATATAAACTGAGGCATGGAATGTGATTTGGGGAAAAAATACTTTACTGCTCTGTCAAGGATTTGTTGGTTCTCCGTTAGACTAGTATGGCCAGGGCGTCAGAGATGACAAGGGTCTAACAAGGCATGTGTTGAAGGGTTTAGGAGCGTTAGCAGAATGGTAGGAAAAGACAGGACTAGACTTGGTAGAGAAGAAGGGGCTTGAGGAAGCTGTGGCAGACGATTGTAAGCACAGTGAGGGGTACAAATAGAAAAGTTCTTTGCATGAACGGGAAATCCGAGGACTGGAAGGCTGACAAAATAAGCAAACGTTCAGTGCAATGAGAATTTAGTCCAAAGCTTTTCCCACAAAGGGTACTGCATGTGTGGAATGCTCTGCAAGAAGGCATGCAATGAAGTAGCATAAGCCACAAATCAGAAGAAAAATTAAAACAGATAACAAACAAAACTAGACAAGTGCTAGTCTTCTCATATGCCCTGTGGAGTCCCATCCATAAAATTGCACCTTCATGGGACTTGTGTATATATGTCACAGACTCTGTCCTTTTTAATAGCTTAACTAAAGAAAACAAAGTATTTTCCCCCACTGAGTTTGTACTCTTGCACTCTCTGCCATGGTAGCAGCACATCCAAAACCCTGACCTGCAGAATGGTTTGGCAGCAGAGGAGTTAATGGGGAAATAACCTATGGGCATTAGCATCATAAAATCACTACTAAGTAGGTAGCAGAATCCAATTCAATGAGCTTGTAACCTTCTGGTCCGCCTTGGAGAGCTTCAATGTTTACATGATCCCAGGATGCATCTGAAAGTTTGTTTTACCACAGAGAACAAAGCTCCGACAGCAGGAAGAGAGGATTTTGGCTGTACTTGGTTCTACTTGGGTTAGTCCATAGCCCCAGGAGCAACTAACCTCTCCATCATGGGATTTTAACAGATTTAAAGAAGATTCTGTTTTCTTCTCATAGAAATAAGGATGCTATTTTAGGTTGCGTGATGTCAAGGGCTTGGGAAAGGTATGTTTATAGGAAGTGAGGTCAATGTAGTTTTGGAAACCAACCAAAGAGGCAAAGAAGCCAAGGTACTCATGACCAATGACCTCTAATGCGTTGCTGAAGTGTAATTGATAGATCCTTAAAATGTGCATGATAAATTGTGGAAGCAAACAGTAAGTAGAAGGAGGAGGAGCCACATGCAGGTCATCAAATCCAGATGTTCTGCAGCTCTGCTAAAAGTTATTTCCAATGTAGAAAAAGATGTTCCATGACCTTGAGGAAAGCAGGACACTGACTGTGGTTAAAAACAGACAAGTGGAAGCACATGCACAACTCTCCCCTCCCTGGCTTCAAGCATAAAATGATTTGTTAGGCCCACACATTGATGCACCTTAATACATGGCCATGTGCATTAAATGGATGAAGCACCAAAAGCCGGAACAGGTGCATTTGTAAGGGCCCCATCATTAACTTTAATGATGCATTTTGTTAGACTTGAAAGTTGATTTGGGTCTTTCCAATATGAGAGATTTAGCTCAGCAGAGGTGTAACCGAGCTCTCACACTCCTATCTTTTATGGGCAATAGGCAGCCTGGATGGACCAATCCTGGCTCCCGTTACAGACGTCGAAAAAATTTCCAGTGAGGGCCTCCCACAAATGCAAGACAAGTGTAAAGGTTGACATATTTTGCAAAACAATGGCGCTATCTTCTGACCGTCTCTGATGGATTATGTGCAAATAGCCAGCATTGTGTTAATTACAAAACCAGGGTGAAATCCTTCATGGTGATTCAGCAGGACGATGGAATAGTTTCTCCAGAGATAAAATGGAAATCTTAGTATTTTGGACATTTAAAACTGAAGTGGACAGAGCATTAGAGCACATGCTGTAGGGAAAAGTTTAGATATGGCTCCAAACTTCACAGCTCAGGCCCATCTCCAAAATAGTCCAGTTTCCAAGAAATAGAAGGGTTAAGAAAAGTCAGAGCTTCTTTACACTAGGTTTGCAAACTCAAGTGGTATATAGGGGACATGGAGCAACTGTCAATACCCTTTCAGCAGGAACCAGGTGGCCAACAAACTCCATCTTATATTGCTTCACAAAATCCATCTGTTTCTGCTGTGTCTAACAGTCTTGGTGTTTTGGGGGACAGATGGCTGGGCATCTTGGACACTGAAGCTGGGATAAGCAATGATCAAATTCTCATCTTGGAAAGATCACAAGAAATGCACACATCACTGTCCAGTGAAATAGAATAAATGGATGTCATTGACTCTTTCCACGTCTGAGAGAGAAGCCAAATAACTGTTTGGATTAAAACCGGATTGGGTAGCCAAGTTTACTGTTAAAAGTTTGGGACGGGGATCATTATGGGCTGAGACAGAAACATAGCCTCATTTTCTATCGAAGCTAACTTAGCCTTCCACCCCTCCCCACAAAATGACTTTGCTGTGAGGGGCACCTGCGGGCTGTTATACCAGGATCTAATTTTGGTTGTTGGGTTTAGTGTGTGGGTGCTGAGTGGAGCTGATGGTCTGTGATATACAGGAGATCAGACTAGATGATCTGGTGGTTCCTTCTGACCTTAAACTCTCTGACTGGTTTAGCCGTAGTGTCCCAAACCAAAATATTGATGATTTTTCATTCTTTATCAGCAATAACATCACTTATTTCCCATTCCAATTTGTTTCAGTTTCCATCGGTGCTTCCTTTTTGAATGGGGCTGGCTTTCGTACAAACTATATCCCGAAAGGCCTTGTTGAGTTAAGCAGTAGAAATGCAGAGATAAATAATATTGGTGGAAGAAGGAAATGAACTGGCACAGCCAAAGAGGAAGGTGTTATATTCCTTGGCATACATGCAGAGAGTTAGGAACCCCCTCTCTCCCCCCCCCCCTTCATTTATACTGTTCCTGGAGGGTTGCAAGATAACACTACTTTATTTCTTAGAATCCAGAAACCTAACACAGCAACAACCAGAAACACAGAGAGAGAGAGAAAGCAGGCTGCCCTCTAAGGCAGAGAGGCACAACTCAACCCACCTTTGCTCCAGACTGGCTCTTTATCAGACTGACTGCTGAAAGAGCCAGATTTCAGGCTTCCCTACACAGCCCCTTAGCCTGGAAGCAGAACCAGGAACCCCCTTACAGCTTAAAGTGATAGCTTATAATTTTAACACAGGTTTCAATACACCACAGAAGGGAGGTGTTTCAGCTGAGCTCTGAAATGAGGCAGAGGGAAGTAGACTGTGCCAGGCAGCAGGACGTGCAAGGGAGAAGGCTCTTGCACTAATGATTGGCCAGACTGTATGGAGGGACAGAGAGAGGAGACTAATGTTAATACTAGCTGTGCGGGAGGAGAATGGAAAGATTGCTGGCCTATATTCTGTGGTGATGGACATGCTATACACAAGTTGCAAGGTGAACCTGCAAAGGATTGTTTTAAAGAGGGATTTGTTTCTTTATGGTAGATAAAGGGGCCCCACAGGGATTTTCCCTCCCCCTATTTGTTTTTACCTTAGAAATATCTGCCATTTGACTGCTGGTTTTGCAGGCGGCCATTTCTCACTGAAGTTAATGAGAGCTACAGGTGCGTGGTGCTGCTGGAAATCAGGTTGCTTTTATTTTAGGCATCTAAATGTGGCTATAGGATCTTAAATGTAAGTGCCCAGGTTTGAAAATGTTGGCCTGGTTCTTTGTAGTGGTTAAAATAAAAGGTTGGACTGTTCTCGTCTGCACCTTTGTTTATTCAGTGAAGACAAATTCCACTGTTGCTAATGCTGAAAGGAATGTCTCTGAGGCTGTGGGCTGTGTGTCAGGCAGGGATCTTTATCAAAGCTATGTGAGAGCTTTTAAGCTTTTACGAAACGCAGGAGCATTGGGAAATGTATACATAACGAATCGGGCAACCTTCTTGCTTGGTTCATGGTGAGACTTGCGCTTGAAAGGGAAATGTGTGTCCCATTCATGTTCAGGAACCCTGAGGAGATGAGAGAGAGAGACTGTCTCTCTGCTGTTGTGAGATAAAGGTAGTTTAGTCTCCAGCAGTCTCATTTGTGAGGCAATTAGCTGGGGAGAGATTTCCTGAAGAAGGAAGCCTGCATAACGAGGCCGATTTTTATCACCAGTGGAAACCACAGAGTGTTGCTGAACCCCCGAGGAGGAACACATCTTTGTTTTCAGGCTAGTCACACTAAATGGGGACTTGATGGGTGACTTACAGCTTGTCTACACTTGGGTTGCTACAGTGGCACAACTTCAGTGTAGACACTGCCTATGCCAATGGGACGGGTTCTCCTGTTGGCATAGGTAATCCACCTCCTCGAGAGGCAGTAGCTAGTCTTCTATTGCCCTAGCGCTGTCTACAGTGTGGGTCAGGTCAGCTTAACGAAGTTGCTCAGAGGTGTGGATTTTTCACACCCCTGAGTGACCTAGCTGGGTCAACCTCATTTTTAGTGTAGACTAGGCCTTAGTTCATAGGCCTATTTCATTGCTAATAGTTTGATGCAGCTGGTGCCGGACAGGGCCCCCCCCGGAGATCCCAGTTCTGCAGGGAGGGAAGCATTCCAGAGATACTAGGATCCATCCCAAGAAAATGGGGCTGAGGCAGAAGCAGAGAGCCTGCCACGTGGTATCTTTTGCTGTGCGATCCCTGAGGCGCCAGTGCCCTACCTTTTGGGAGAAAACTCCTCCATCCTCCTAGTGCTTCCCATCTTCAGAGCACTTTTCCAACAACTCATGAAGATAAAGACTCATTGGCAAGATAGAAGATAGGAACCCAATAGGCTGATAGGGGAAGGGGTATGTAAAAAACAGAATGGCCAAAGAATGAGCAGGCAGAAGAACAGCAAGTTCTGGAAGAAAGGAATGCCTTGGAAAGAACACCATTAAGGATTTGTCCCAGTGGAGAGTGTTACAAATAGCCTTGGACAGTGCATTCAGGACAGTTTAATTTAATGAGCCAATTTTAGATTTACAGATTTCCCATTGCATACTAGAGCAAATTCAAAGCATATCTTCCAAACAAAGTGTTCCTGTGCTGTCTTGCCCATATATAGAAGCAAAACCAAACTGGCAATTAAAACTGCAAAAGCTGCCAAGAGATAGGCAATCCAGAGTGATAAATATATAGGGAATGGGGGGAAACCTGCCTTTTAAGGCCTTGGAGAGTGAGCGAGCATGATCTATAGTACACAGATGCCGCCGGAATATTGCTTTGCAGGTTCTGCAGTGGAAGTTTGATTTTTAAAGATCAAGAAGTTTGTGGATTTTGGATTTTCACCTGTTCCAATCCTCGTTTTTTGTTTTTTGTTGTTCTAACTAGCAGTGTATAACTTTTAGAAGGTTCACGTCCAAGTTCATATTGAGCCTTAGAGTTCTCTGCTATCACTCTATTTCCGGGATGTTTTTGTAGCTTAGTCATCAGTTGCTGGTAGGTTCTGTTCCTGCAGCAATCAAAACAAAATAAAATAAAAAACAGAAGCAGCATGCAATACAGAGATTGCAGGCCTCATTTTCATGATTGCCTGCTACACTTGGTGTAGTCAGTAGGAGCTGTGGGTTCTCAGCACCTCTGAAAACCAGATCATGATGAAAGAAGCTCATCTTAGTTTTTGGGAAGATGGGATCTAACATGTCTTAAGTTAAATGATCATTTATTTCTTTAGGCTAAATTCACCAAGGATCTCTGCTGTTTCACACTAGCAAACAGTTGCAGAACCTCTGCTACCTTGTTGACAATGCAACGTGGCCACACTCTCTCATGTGAACAAAGGCAGGGTTGAGGAGAGCAAAAAGTGCCATTGCAGCACCAAAAGAGGGTGCACTGACGAATGTAGACAGGGCCTGGCTGGCTAGTAAATCCATTGATTCTGTCATTCTCCCCTTAGCAGAGTTCCTGTTGCGACCAATGGGCTGTTTGACCAGCCTGTTGACAGAGGTGCATGGAGAGAAGTAGTGGTAATACTGCTTATCCTCCATAGGGCGGTCATTACACCTCCCTGTGCCAGCTATGCTGAATTCTCACCATTTGCAATTAGTAGCAGGGAACATGCGACATCTGCAAGAGCTCGTCTAGGTTTATTTGGTCCTGCCTCAGTACAGGAGGCTGGCCTAGATGACTTCTCAAGGTCCCTTCTAGCTCTATGATTCTGTGATCTGTAGAGTCCTTTCTCACTGCTCAGGCTGGAAGACAAACAACTTTCCCATATGTCTCTCGTTCACATAAGTCTCTCTTCGTTCTTCCTCATTTTCCTAGTCATCAGAAAAAGGTCTTGGAGCCCCAGCTAAATCCATTTTACTTTATGATCTTTCAGAGTTCCAGTATCTGCAAAACAGCCGTGCACGCTGGAGTCATTAAAGACGAGACTGGCGGTTATGTGGATGTAATGCCTGTGGACAAGAAGAAAAACTATGTTGGCTCTTTGAAGAATGGCGTCCAATCTGAGAGGTAGGGTCACTTTTCTTTTTTGTGATCAGTTTGTGAAAATGTAGATGATAGGAATTGAATATACAAGGTAAGTGACTCATGTTGCTCTAAACTCAGAGAAGCAAAAGAACAAAACAATGTGTGTCATCCCTTCTTTGCCTTTTGCAACTGAATGCATTACTCTTGGACTCTGTATATTAAGGATGTAATACTATTAAGCTTCTCTTTCATTTACTAATGAGTTTAAACTAGTCAAAATATGAATACACTGTTAATAAATTTCACTGGGTATACAGCACTTTAAAATTTACTCTGGTTTTTAGCAAAGTCATTATTAATTAATGTTGGGGGAGCAGTTTCACATGAGTTTTATCCTAAAACATTCTGGCAAATTAACACCACTAAAAAGATAAACACGTGGTCTGCATCTTTCATCGTACAGTCAGCTTTGTGGCTTTCACTTGGGAATTCCACTACTGAGTTCTGGGAAGTCTAATATATTTAATAGCATAAGAACATGAGAATGGCCATGCTGGGTCAGACCCATGGGTCCTTTAGCCCAATATTCTCTCTTCCGACAGTGACCTGAATTTATTGACTAGAAGTAATTTCTCTGTTCTTGTGGAAAGCATTCTAAATCAATCAACGTGCCAGCACACTCTCTTGAGAGGATAAAACAGTGCTTCTGAATAGTGGGTTGTACCTTCATATGACAATTCCTGATTCTTTTTTGGGGGGTTGGGGATGGTCAACCTGTCTGTCTGTCTAATGTGTGTGTGTGTGTGTGTGTGTGTGTGTGTAAAGAGAGAGCGAGCATGTAAGCACATGCTATAGACTTTCATGCCTTCAAATCTACTACAGAGTAGTTGAGGAGATGCATGGAATTAAGCTGGCATCTTCTTAAAACAAGGCCGGTGAGCTATTCAGGGGTCAGTTTGGATACAGTTATCATTCTGCATCACATTTTTTGCAGTTACGCCGTGCAAACGTTTTGTTTGTTTCAATTTGTACATGAACATGCCCCCTCAAGATGTTTGCTCAGCCACTTGTCAATGGTGAATACATTAAATCCTTAACACACAAAAGAAGAACTCAATTCAAAAAGGCGGAGATTTTCAGATCTTGCTGTTTTGCAGACCTCCATTGTCCACCCTCCTACTCTGATGGAGCAAGCGACTGCTTTAATGCCCAATTATGTGCCTGACTGGTCTGTTGAATGTACAATTGGTGCAGTTGTATGTGAAACACACTTGAATTTAGGCACAAATTTTGCACGTGAAGCACTCTGAAAATGCAACCCAACAGATTCAATAATCTGACTTAAATTCAGAGTGTGAAAACGGTCACAGTTTGGCTCAAGGAGAGGGGAGAATGAGACTCAGCTAAGCTGCCTCTGGTTTGCAGATAGCGTTTGGGAACTGTACTGATGGGAAATCTGTAGGGTTGCCATCTCTAGTATGTGTGGGATGCAAAGTGCATTTACCAGGAACAAACTCTCTTTGTTAAAAAATTGGAATTGGCAGTGGACTGGAAACTGCCACTGTTATGTTCTTCCTAACAGTTCCTTGGAACACACAGTGTAATTAACATACAAGGAAGAAGTTATTGGGTTAATTCCACCAGTCCAGCAGGAGAAGTGTCTGTTGCTCAGTCCTGTTAGCAGGAATGATTAGGAGGAAGCACAGTGTCCAGATTTTTCTTTCTCTCCCTCGCTCCCCCCACCCTCCTAGGGGTGCTGGACTGAGAAATATTTCCCAAGACAGTTTACATCAGGAATTAGTGAAAAGAGAGGCCTCTAGAGCTAAGACTGTCTCCAGAGACCCAGCTGCTTTAATTTTTCCCAGTGGGTGCTCCACCTCCGCTCCCGCCCTGAGGCTCCGCCCCTTCCCCCAAGGCCCCACCTGGCTCTGTCTCTTCCTGCCCCGTTCCGCCCTGCTCTCGCCCTGCCCCCACTCCACCCCATCCCCTGAGGCCCCCTTCCTGCTGCTTACTGCTCTCCGCCGAGCACCTCCCGCCAGCCACCAAACAGCTGATCGGCGGCCCTGACGAACAGCTGAGTGGCACTGACGCCAAACAGCTGTGGCTTGTGGGTGCTGAGCGCCCCCTATATTTTTTCCCATGGGTGCTTGAGCCCTTGAGCACCCATGGAGTCCATGCTTATGGATGCCCCTCAACCTTTATGCTTTTGCTTTTGGTGTGGTACTCATGGCCTCCTTGTCACTTGCACTGACTCCCTTGTCGTGGTGACGGCTCACCGGTCTCCCGTATTGAATCATGTGGGAGGTGGTCGTGTAGGTAACAGCTTTTCAGTGCACTCTTAAGTTTCCCCAGCTATGAATTAGTGCCTTTCCATGAAAAAAACAAGCATCAGGGCTCAGTGTAGTAATGGAAACTCCTGAACTGGGAGTAATGGAAGCTCAAGTGCTTCAGACATTCAGAATGCAGATGTGCAAATAAACATGCATTCAAATCAAATGAATAATTGAAACCACTGATTTCCTTACTGACGTGACTATGTGGGGAGCTGATGCATCTCCCTAAGGTTCATAATGATCGTTCTTTTTCAGTTTGAAGAGTCCCAGCGAAGGGATGGCTTTCCGAATTTTTTCCGTGAAGCAGTAAATTCCCCGGGAAGGTGCAAGTTTCTTCCGGAGAACAATCCACCGATCTTGAGGGACAGCAACATTCATTTGATGGCATCTGCTCTGAACACATTCTCCTTGCCAATTTCTTTCAGGGAAGAAAGGTTCTGACTCAACTGTCCATGTCACATCTGCACCAGTTCAGCTTTTTTTTTTTTTTTTTTTTTTACAAATTCTAGGGCATTCAGACTGTTGTAACTTCAAATTCCAAAAGAGGTGTGCTGAACAGCTCGAGTGTGGATTAATTTACAACGAATATCGGAACCCCCGGCTGGTCCACAGATAGTGTTTTAGGTCTTGAAGTACCTACCCCAATGGAAGTACCAACACATGTTGGCAAGGTGGAATATGTAGTGCGGATGGTGGGCCCTTTAAAAAATATTTTTAAAGCTGCTCCTTTTGTGGGGTGGGGCATACGACTTCTTTGGAACTGTTTGTATGGCGGGGTTGGCTGTTCCGTTTAAGAGCAAAACCTTAGTGTTTTCCTAATCAGCTCGCATGTGTATAGGAAACGTTGAGTCAGGTCTGCGGCATATTGCATTAGGGCAAGTGGTGTCATGATGTAACATGCGATCAGAGGTCCCGTGGCTGCCTGAAGGACTCCTGGAGATGAGGTTGTCTGAAAAATGTGGTGAAAGTAAGAAAAGGTGGTGAAGATCCCCGCCCCTGGGAAACAAGGACCCCAGCCAACCACAAATGCGGTGTTGGTGTTTGCTGGACAAACATTAGCAGATTGTTAGGAATTTGGGTTACCTATGAGAAGTTGTGGAATTAGAGCTCCTATCCTGGCACATCTCTGTATTATGCTACACACCTTTTTTTTTTAATTTACAGTTAAATGCAATTTATTGTTCTATACAGCAGTGCTGGTTTTGTCTGTAGTAGTTAAGCAGTGATAAAAAGTTAATCTTATTTTTGTTAGAAATGGGTGCATCTATATAAAGTGTGTTCACTTTATCTTTATGAAGTTTTTTTGTACAGTTCTGAGGCTTTAAATATACGGAATGGGGCTGGATTGTTTGCTTGCATACAATCGATACCATATAGTGATCTTAGCTTCCAACATGATTGCTGTGTCTGTGAGCATCTGGAATCCAAAGTGTTGGGTTTTAAAAACTTATATGTCTTCTAATGAATTTATATTTAATAATTTGAGTCATTCTGCTATGACCAGCTGTTTAAATACATCACATAGAATGGTTTAGAGGGAATTAAAACTAGCCACAAAATTGGCCTAGGATGAACTGCCCTGTAAGACAATATAGCAATCTTGTCATTTATGGCTGAAGCTAATTTGTTCCCAACTTTTAGAGGGTTATTAGAATTGGTCTAAGCACAAATCTATTTTTCCCTTAATGGTCAGACATACAGTAACTTACATTAACACTGAGAAGGCAACATAACCTTTAACTCTTTGGTTGATGTAAAAAGATATCCCTTCACTCAGTAACTTGATTGTAGTATGTAACATATGAGAAATATTTCACTTACTGTTACAATTATTTAGCCACTCTATCTGGCAGATGTTTCATGGCTTTCCATAGCCTTCCGATGTCCAGGCTATGTTTAAATTAAACTGGAGGGATAGGAAAACCAGCTATAAACCTATTCCAAAATGTAGACCAATAGCATTATATGGATAAGCACTTATTTAATTTAATTTTTAAACTCCATGAAATCAGCAAGGAAATTACATTTGTCAGTCCCTTTGTTTCATAACTGAGGTTTCCTTTCCTTGTGAAATCTGAGTTTAAAAAGAGACCTTTCATAACTGAGCAGGTTTGCACATTTTCGAGAAGTTACACACAGCAAACCTATTTTGGAATGGCTCTGGTAAACACCTATTCTTTATTTATTTAATGTGGTCTTTTAAGGTATGTTGTGTTTGCTTTATAGTAAGGAAAACTAGTTACATTTTCAAGGTAAATTTATGTGACAAATAGCTGGAATGTGTCTTTAAAAAGTACCTGTTCGGAAGTGACTAAAATCTTGGCAATGAGATAAGTCAGGTTCCTTGTTTTGCCTATTATGAATAATAAGATTGGAAACAGGCTACTCTAATCCCACCAAATTTTGTAGTATGATTCTGTGGCCTCCATAGGCCAAATAGGAGTTACACCTTCAATAGCTGAGGATAGAAATGGAAAACGTAATAAGGATCAATCAAATGTCCAATGAAGTCAGTGGCAGCCTTTCCACTGAATTCATGGGTGTTAGATTGGGCTCATGTTTAGTTCTATTGTACAACCCAGTCAAAGTAGAACATCATTGTGCCATTGCCCTGTCTGTGAGAATCAGTCATCTTGTAGAAGGATGGAAAGAAATCTGGACTGGAATAACAGGAAAATCAGAGAATCACCAAGAAGTATATATACAAATTCAATTGACCTAGAATTATCTTTCTTACAAAAGTGGACAATGAAAAACATAAAAAGTGAAGTTGTGAATATAAAATAAATTATATCACCATTCTATAGCTTGAATTATCTTCAGCCAAACAATTTGGATTTTCAGAAACAGGTATTAGTGTAAGTCTGTGTCTCTGGTTAGTGTTATATATGCTGTACAACAGGACTTCGATGAGCAATCATTCTTTGAGGTTCTGGGTGCTATTAGTTAAATAATATTTCTACCGTATTTAGGAAGGGTCACATCCTGCATGGCATTATTAAGGCATATCTTTAGTTGTGTTCAATTGTATATACCAGCTGCCCATATTTAGGTGGAACAGGCTCTGTTTTAGCCAAATATATACTGATTTTACATCTGTCTTACCAAAGCATTTTTCAATCTAATATGTTTCAATAGAGTTTTCAAGGGCAGTGTCGCCTTGTCTTTATATTATCAAATGCCCAGATTTAGGCGCTGATTCAGCAAGGTACTTAAGAACGTGCCTCACTTTAAGCATGTGAGTAGCTTCACTGATGTCAAGGGGGGGTCAGATTTTTAAAGGTATTTAGGTGCCTAACTACACTAAGATCAACGGGCATTAGGGACCCAGTAGTTAAGCACCTCGCTGAATTGAAGCCTCAGAGGCTTTCATTGCTGGCAAATAAGTTTAATTTCAACACCAATAAAATCAATGAGAAACATCATGTCACACAATTGTCACTGAAAAGAATCTGGTTCCACATGCTGGATTTCCAGAGAACATAATAAGTTTCTTTGGTCAGAGTTACTGAAGTGCAGTGCTAAATAAGGGCGCTTTCCTGAATCAGGGCCCCACGAGTAGTCCCACTGGAGTTAATGTGCATTGGAAGCAATCTAGGGCTGAGTACCTGAAGTCAATGGGACCATTTGTGACAGATTTTTGTTACCAATCTGCCTGAGGCATCAGGTGATCAGGCTGAGGCTGCAGGATTGTTAGGGGAGGAGATGAAGGAGCACAGCAAGGGTCTAAGTTTTAAAACTTTATTAATAAAATAACAGCGGTGAGTGTTGGGGGCTCCCCATGTTACTCAGAGGAAGGAAAAAAGCGTTAGTGCCTGTGCCCTAACCCACTTTCATACTCTCACATGCACAACCCACGGCTGGCCAAGCCTGGGTGTAACGTAAGAAGAAGAGGGGAAAGGGTGGACGAGAGTTCTGTCCTGTGCACAGGCCGCCCAGGGTCCGCTGTTGATTTTTGATTTGCTTTAGCTTTTAGGAGGGTTTTAAGTCCTGGGGTTTTTTTGGGGGGGGGTGTTTTGTTTAGGGACCTTTGTCCCCCTTGCTTTTTGTACCACTTCAAACTGGCTTTCTGTGGCCTCCTCAGCTTTCCCAAAACACACCGGCTTCAGGGACGTGGGCCTCTGTTTTTCCCCCTTGCTGGCCTTTACTGTTTCGCCAGTTTTGCAATCCCCTGCCCAGCTGACTCCCCTTTTCCCACGGTTGGCTGGGGTTGGGTAAAAAGCAGATGTGGCTGCAGGTTTTTTGGCTACATAGTCTGTTCGAGCTCCATGACCTTGGACTGGAGCCCGCGTCTTATTTTCGGGCTGAGCTGAGGCATTGAGTTAACCCGTTTTCTTCTCCCTTCCTCCCCCTTCGGCCTCTCGCAACCTGCAAAGGAATCTTCCACTCCACACTCAAACTTGTAACCCTTCCCAAAATGGCTTGCGATGCTTGCAACAGCAATAGAAACATACAATGCTGATTTGCCTCCCCGGGGGGGGACGCCCTGAGGGAGGGAGCCACTGGGTTGTGACACATTAACATAGTTGGTGCTACTGAGCATAAGTTTGTGTGTCCGAATTTGGCCCCTATTTTGATTTTTTTTCACTATGTGGAGTGTGGATACAGGAGAACAGCAAAGAGGGGGAAAAACCCACTAAAACGTAAGAGGAGTCACTTTGATTTTTATTTTAGTGTCACACCAAAATTTTAAGGCAATTGAAGTTGGGAATTAGATCATTTGAAACCCCTCCCTAATAACTGCATTTCTGTTGCTCTTACCTGGCTTTGAAGCAGCTATTGATTTGAATAGCTATTGACCATAGGCTGCCTCAGCCTGCAGTTTATGTATTTGCTTTTTTTCTATGAAAAACGGGTTTTTGTTTTTACTACTTCCTGTGTACAAAAGTTTTAGTGTAAATGGGTTTTGCCTTCGCATGATCTTTACGGGGCCGCATTTTTGTTTATAAAACTATAATTTTTCTAAATGCAGAACTGTAAAATATCTTTGTTTCGTTTTCTGAATTGTGAAATAAAACCCATACAAAAAGCAGATGCCAACCCCTTGTTTTTAATGTTTAATTTTTCAGTGGCTTTATTTAGGAGGCTGGGCCTGAGCTACCAATTTATTTATTTATAGTATGTTAGCACCTGGCCACCCCAATTAAGATCCCAAGGTGCTTGGTGCTGTGCAAATGTGACAGCTGCCATCTTGGCTGACATACTGTGGATTGAATCAGGGACTTCCAAAGCTGAAAACGTAAATCTCTACAGCTTTAACTAAGGGGCCAGGCTCTGTAGCTGGGGTTGTAATGGACTCATATCTTCTGTAGATCGGGCACAGAGTGGAATCTATTATTCTGGGGAAGTTCTATGACCTATGTTATACAGGAGGTCAAACTAGATCACAATGGTCCATTCTGACCTCGGAATCTATGGATCTACAATAGACACTGAACAATAGGTTATATATAGGCCTGGGCTACCCTACAAAATTAGGTTGACTCATGTCTACACTCAAATTTGTCTCCATCTGACGTAAGTGCCCCATTACAGCGACAGAGTAAAACCACCTTCCCGAACAGTGTGGCGCCCTTGTCGAGCTACCTAAGTCAACACAATGTGAGTGTAGACACTGTACGACCTGTGCCGACCCTAACGGTCTTCCATCAGCTCAGGCCCCACAGGGCCTGTCCCTGTGACAGCGATTGCTCTGGCCATGATTGTAAACTGCACTACTCATGAGTCACGGAGACCAGAAGCCACACAATTCCTTTAAAATCTCCCAAGTGTTTTGGAAGTGTCTTTTCTTGATTGCCTACCTTGGTGGGGCACACTGAGCCGTGCTCCCTTGTTGTGTGCAACTGCCCAAGAGACCATGCCAGCTCCATTTACTAGATGCATTCATGTCTGGAGTAGACAGGAGCTATTGGTTCTCCTGATCCTGTGGTAGAGAAAAGGCTGTGTAAGGTCAGCTATGGACCAGCTGTAGAAAGATTGCACAGGAGATGCAGGTAAAGGGGTAGGACAGGGATCTGCAGCAGTGTCACATGAAAGTGAAGGAACTGTGGAAGGCATTACACGAGGCCAGGGAGGCCAACAATCGATCTGGTGCTGAGTTGCAGACCTGCCTCTTTTACAATGAGCTGCATGCCATGCTTGGCAGAGACCCACCAGCACCCCAGAAACCACTGTTGTTTTTTGGGTGTTGTTTTTCCACACAGTTTTTGCACCTCCAATACCTTTCTATTTTTTTGAAAATAAAATGATAGCTCACAACACATATTGAAGAATGAACAGTGGTACTCAAAGCACCCAGTAACTTCTAAACGTAGAGCACCAAAGTGAATACTTTGGAGGTTCCTGAGACAGAGACCCTGTCATGAACAGTGAGGAGGTGGAGGTGGGGAAGAAGGGGGAGGGTGTGGCCAAGTCATGGCCCAGGACCTGTTCGAGACTCCACCACAGTCTAGCAAGCTGAACACAGACGAGCCTGATGAAGGGAAGGGACCCCAGGTGAGTGTGTGCGTGCATTTTCCATTACACTGTTTAAATTTAAAGATGGCATCTATCCTGTCCCCAAGGTATGACACAGGTATCAACTCTTAATTATTTTACTCATCGTATAAGAAGAGGCAGAATTGTTATCTGCTTTACATTCCCCTGTTGGGTAAGGCTGTTGGGCATGCAGAGCAGTTCATTTATGTACACAGGGACATCCCTTGTATCCAGGCACGCCGATGGGAGACGGGGCCAACGTGTCAATTGTCCAGGGGCCTGGCGATTTAAAAGGGCCTGGGCGGATGGGATAGATATGTATTTTTTTTAATAAAACTTAAGATAAAAAACAAAAGAATTCCAGTTTTCTGCTGCTCAGTACAGAGCGCCATCCCTCATTGTGACAGTAACGGTTTGCCAGCGCGCTGCTGCACCCTGCTGGTCTGGCAGAGCGTCAGCAATAGCAGCCTGGGAACCCCGGAGCTTGCTGCCTCCTCTGCCTGCTTGGGAGCCGCTGTGCCTGCCGTGCTGGCTCTCCGGCTGCCAGGGGCGGCTCTATGTATTTTGCCACCCCAAGCACGGCAGTCAGGCGGCCTTTGGTGGCACGCCTGTGGGTAATCTGCCGGTCCTGTGGCTTCGGCATACCCACCGCTGAATTGCCGCTGAAGCCGTGGGACCGGCGGACCTCCCGCAGGCATGCCGCCAAAGGCTCCCTGACTGCCACCCACCCAGCGGCGGGCGGGCCCCCCCCCCCCCCTGCGGCTTGCAGTCCCAGGCATGTGCTTGGTGCACTGGTGCCTTGAGCCGCCCCTGCCGGCTGCGGGACTGAGGGCCAGGGAGATGCTAACCTGTGAGAGCCCCAATGGACTATGTATGTGCACTGAAATGGACAGAAATTTTGCTGCCTTTCCAATTCCAAAGTCCCATCCCATTAATCTATGTCCAAAGCTACCTGTTGTTTTTGGGGCGTTGTTTTTCCACAGTTTTTGCACCTCCAATACCTTTCTATTTTTTGAAAATAAAATGATAGCTCACCACACGTATTGAAGAATGAACAGTGGTACTCAAAGCACCCAGTAACTTGTAAACGTAGAGCACCAAAGAAATGTAGAGCACCTCATGGGTTCAAGAAAACACCCCGCTGTGTTTATAAATGTACAGCGAGCGCTACACAATTCCTAACAGCACCCAACGCTTCAAGCTGAGAGAACAGCCCAGCACAGAACACGGCTGACCATTAAAGTGCCATTCACAGACTCCTTCAAGTTTTTGTAATGGCCTTTGTGTCCGGCTGTGCAGAGTCAGCAGACAGCCGCTCCACCTCCGTCCTCCGCCCTGGGGGCAGCTTTTCCTCCTTTGCTTCGCAGGTATTATACAGGACGCAACAGGCAGCTACAACCATTGGGATATTTTTCTCACTGAGGTCCAATCTAGTGAGTCAACGCTGCCAGCTTCCCTTAAATCTTCCAAAAGCACATTGGACAGTCATTCTGCACCTGCTGAGCTGGTACTTGACTCTTTCCTTTGTCCTGTCAACATAGCAAGCGTACAGCTTCATGAGCCACGAGAGCAAGGGGTAGGCTGGGTCCCTCAGAATCACTACAGGCATTTTTAATATTGCCAATGGTAATCTGCTGGTCAGGAAAGAATGTCCCTGCCTGAAATTTTCTGAACAGTCCTGTGTTCTTAAAGATCTGAGCATCATGCCCCTTACCTGACAAGTCCACATTGATATCAGTGAAGTCTCTCTGGTGATTCACCAAGGCTTGCATAACCTTAGAAAAGTAGCCCTTTCCTGCTGATATACTCTGTGGCAAGGTGGGTTAGTGCCAAAGTAGGGACATGTGTGCCATCTATTGCCCCGCTGCAGTTCAGGAACCCCATTGCTGCAAAGCCACCCACTATGTCCTGCACACTGCTGAGAGTCAGAGACCTGCATAGCAGGAGGCAGTTAATGGCCCTGCACACTTGCATGACAATGGCTTCTCCTCTGGATTTTCCATCTCCAAAATGATTTCCCACTGACTGACAACAATCCAACATTCTAGCTTCCAGAAAGCTGTCGTCTTTCCTGTCTGGGAAGGAAACTGTTTCTCTCTGTTTGGCCATAGACTTTAAAACATAATAGCATTAGGTATCCATATTTCCTCACATATATTTCATGATGATATTAATCAGCAGTTTCATTAGCTTTCAGAAAAGCTTATAATGCAGTAGTATTGATTGAATACAATCAGTTGATTCAATTGCTTATCACTTGAGGTTCAGACTCCCTGTCTTTATAGAGTGGGAAAGCTTTGCAATGGGTTTTTCTGAAGGTTACTGTTCGAGCTGTGAGGATGACGACAAGGAGTCTGGTGGTGAAGGAAGCTCCATGCTGTTTCTTCCCCCACTTGCTAGATTAATAGCTTTGTTTACCTAATATGTAAAAATGGGCCATCATTTTTTGCCTGAAGATCAGGTTGGTCAGAGAATCAAACACACATTCCTTTGTCTAGGGCAGACTTGTTTACCAACTTCCCCTGACATGCCTTGTTTAAACACACTTTAGTCATAATTCTAGCCTATATCCATAACTCTTAATACCCACTGTGTACTTACATCACACAGGAATATAAATGGTCAGTGAGTTGTTAGTTTTCAAATGATACTTTACATGGTATATTTTGTACAAAGATTACTGTAATGTGTCACACACAGCCTCTCCAGCTGCTGCAATGTAGGCAGACCCAAAGAGCTTCCACACAGGGGTTTAATGCGGTTTAATTAGTCCACTTTAAATTCACACTGTTAGTTAATTTGGATTAATTTTCCTGAGTGCCCTGTGTAGACAAGCCCATAGTGAAGTTTGTCGTCTTAGCCTGCAGCCAGACTGACACAAAAAGATGACACCATAAATAGCAACAGTATTAACTATTTCATTGCTCATTATTTTAGCAAAGCACTTCTGGTAGCTAATGTGCTTATTCCACAATCCCAAACTGCCTCCTCCACCTCCCAGATGCAAAAGCCCCTGGACAGTGCAGAACACCCCTTTTGGGGGAAATTGAGGACTGGGAGTGTGTTGGGGTCACCCTGCAAATAGTAACCCAGGCTGGTGGACGCTAATGTTGCTGACAGGCTGCTGGGGTCAGAGTTGCTGGACCAGGGCTGCAGCGAGACACAGACACTTACGGTGCGCCCTGCAGGCTGGTAGGGTATTTATAAGCGAGTCAGGTTGGGAGTTAAACAGCCAAGCCTTGTGAGGCACCCAAGTTTGTGGGACAGGCAGTGACACAATCCCTCACTGGTCTGGATTGCACCCTGGAATGTGACAACCCCTCTCTGGGGGGTAGGGTGACCAGAGAGCAATTGTGAAAAATCAGGACAGAGGGGGAGTGGTAATAGGTGCCTATATAAGGAAAAGCCCCGAATATCAGGACTGTCCCTATAAAATCAGGACATCTGGTCACCCTACTGAGGGGCAAAAGGAAACTTTTCTTTCTTTGACCTGGACATCTCTTCACCTGTGCTGAGATTGCTGACTATGTTGTAGTTGTAGGGAGTGTGACTCCTTGGTAGAAACGTCTCTCACCTGGACTGCGAACCTGCAGTCTAGAGCAGCGGTTCCCAAACTGGGGCCGCCGCTTGTTCAGGGAAAGCCCTGTCGGGCTGGGCCAGTTTGTTTACCTGCCACGTCTGCAGGTTTGGCCGATCACGGTTCCCACTGGCCGGGGGCGGCGACCCGTGGCCAGTGGGAGCCACAATCGGCTGAACCTGTGGACGCGGCAGGTAAACAAACCAGCCCGGCCCGCCAGGGGCTTTCCCTACACAAGTGGTGGGAAACACTGGTCTTAGAAGCAAAAGGCTCCCTGGCACATTACAGTGTCTCTGAACCATCCAATTCCTCACTTACATTCTTTCTAATAACTTGTTCTAGGCACCAGCAAAGCAAGCACGTGCTTGGGACGGCACAATTCCAGAGGCGGCATTTTTTTTTTTTCTGCTTGGGCGGCAAAAAACCTAGAGCCAGTCCCGTACAAAGCACTGTGTCTGGTATGTGGGCGCGTTCTTTCTGCACCCTGCCCTGATTTGTAGAATGCAGCTGGCCCGGTTTTCAAGACCACTTTGCCAGCTATGGGCCTGCGACTCATTTACACGAAAGACTCTCTTTAAGTCACTTAAATTACATTTGTGCCCCTTTAGGGTATAGCCAGAGCAGTACAAAAGTGTAAATGGAAACCAGCCCCTATATCTTCTCGGCTGTGGTTAAAATAGGGTTGCTGAGTTGAATCAACAGACAAAGTATCCCTTATGCAACCCCCTTCTGGAGTGTTTGCTCATCACCAGCTGTACTGTGTGTGCAGTGAAATGCTGTATGCAATTTCCCTCAACTCCCCTCTCCTTCAGATCCAAGTACATCTTAGTGCTA
>NW_020698242.1:8969281-8983965 GCF_002925995.2 Terrapene triunguis
AGAAAAGGAGTAGGAGAAATTGACTAAGCACAAGACCACCATTGTCACAGTCATCCCAAATGGAGAACTTGGAAGAGGGCAATTACATGTGATTGAAAGTCCATAGGAGTTGGGCTTCTAACTCATAACTGTGCCTTTAAAAATCTCCTTACTTGCAATTTATATGCCACCTTTATAGTAGCCACTTACTAAACCTTCAGTATCTTTGACTCTCATGTACTCATTTGTTTGACTGGGTTTCTAATTTGGTACAGGATCAGGTCCTGAGTCACCCAGTATTTGGACTGAATGTCTAGTATGTATCCTTCCCTTGCGGGCACAATGGTGCCTCCTTGTAATTGCATTAATTCCTAACTAAACCCACAGGCTGTGACTGTGGTGATGTGGCTCATGAAACTGAGTCAGAGTGATATGACTGCTTCATAAGCAGAAATTCTGGTGCCTAGTAGCTGGATACTATGAATAACCATGAATAACCTCTCAGCATTTTAACCATCAGTGTCAAATGTATCCTGGATCGTTACATGCAATACCTACTGGACATTTATTACTCTGAATCAAGAATGGAGGTATGGGGAGAGGAAAGTTCTCTGATTGAAAGTGAATGATAGGATGACCTAAGGAGTGTTACTTGGCTGCTAGGTATAAGGCATGAAAACAAACTAGTCTGGTCATTGGCGCAGTCTCCAGACAGTTCAGTGTGTTCGCCCATTGCCACTGCAGGTGCTGGTTAGAGACTGTAGTTGAGATATAGACGTATATAAATATATACGATGAGGACTGTGGGTAACAATAAAAGAGAGCACAAAAAGATTATTTACAAAGAATGAATATGTGTCGGCAAAAGATATTTGATTAACGTAACATGCCAAAGAAACAGACTGCAACCTTCCCATTTCATGACACTTTTGCCCTTTCAAGAGTTTATAGAAGTCTATGGAGCTTTATTGCTGCATGGAAAACTGCCTAGCAGTGCCACCTACAGTGGTTCTGTATAGATGCTTCTTGTTAACAGGAAAGTGAGGGGGATAAAGATAGCAAGTCCTTACTCTGACTGTGCTAACCTGAGTGCAGGGAGACAAAAATTTCCTGCTTCTTAACTAACTGTGCCAAGTTCATGTTGGGGGTGCAAAGATCCAGAAGGAGGAACACAAAAAAGACAGGAGTGAAGAAAATTGTTAGAATATTGTCATTAACATTGTCTACAACACTGTTTTCATGATTTGAGACATCTGATGGCAATACTTTCAAATAAAAAGTCGGAGCCCATCAGATGTGTGTGAGCCCAGTCCCAAATATGAGCAATTTTAGTCAAAGAAAGAAACCAAACTATTCTTTAATGTGCATGCGAAAGCCCGCCAAACCCTGGACCATGTTCATCGCTTCTTACTGACTTCACTTATGCTCAACTCCAGCTGGGTGAAAGGAAGTGGATCTTGAATCACAGCTTGGTCAGGAGTGTGAGATACATCACTTTCGTAATAAACCCACGACTTACATTGATAACCAAACAACCATGACAGATTCTCAAGCTCTTCATTTAATTAACTTTTTTTCTGATTGAAACTTTCCATACTTTGTAAAAGTAAGCTGATGGCAAAAACATGTGCATAGATACAATGTGATGCAAATAATAAGTAATTATGTATTGCATATTTGACCTTACCTGTTTTGTATACTATTTTTTTTCCTATCGGGTTTTGTTACACAGTATCAATCAGTATTGACCTATTGTACTTCCTATTTTAGGAAGTAAGATCAAATTTCCTGCTAACGCTTCCCTAAATGTGATAGGCTGGGACGACAACACAGCTCCAGCAAATGTAGCTTATGATTCTCTTCAGCATATGAATCAGCCCGAGGCAAACAATTGGAGTTTGGTCAATATAGAGCAGAGCATGGAGTATCCAATAGATAAAGGAATACTGAGAAATATGCTGTCACTTGTATGGCCTTTATGCCTACTCTGACAATGATATCTTGTCAAGAGGGTGATTAAAATTAATTTTACTTGAAAACTTTTATGTGAAAAGTGTCTGCTTTCAAGGCAAATTTGATTTTTTCCATCAGAAAATCTGAACATTGAAATCCAGAACATGTCATCTGAAAACCAAAATATTTCAATTTGGAAATGCAGTTGTAGTGCTGCATGGGAGTTGTAGGTCAGTTGCCTCATGACCTCATTCTCCTCAATGACCTGGGCTTCCTGGCTGGACAGAACTCCCATGATTCACTGCCTCCCCTCTCCAAATTTTTTTGTATTAAAATTTTGATGAAAACTATAATTTTTGTCAAAATTTTCTGTGGAAATGCCTCCGTTTTTCAGTCAGCTCCAGTCTCTTTATTTCCCTCTTTCTTGTCTCATCTACCTCAGTCATTTCTAATGCACTCACCACAGTATCATAGCATTCAAAATTAAGAATGGCATTGAACTTGTCCAAAAAGGACTCTACACTTCTTCGTAATATGCTTCAGCTGCTGTCGCTTCAGCCCTTTTCTTCTCTTTCCTCCGTGTACCTGTTACCTCCTCCTTTTCATCATGACTTTTCTAGGAGAAATTATGTCAGCTGTTCTGCAGCCATTGTTATCGGAGTCTGGCTTTTGAGAAGAGGTGGGCCTTGCATTGTACTCTGAAAATGGTCACATCTAGGCTTTTTCTGGATTTGAGAATAACAACTCTAGGTAGACGTATATAACTATTTTTCATGATCTCACTGGTGATCATATGAACTTTTTTGTCTTGTTTCAATATCTAAGTGAACCTGTATAATTAGTCCTGTATATCAGTTATGTAAAAATGGTTAAGTAATATTGTAGTCCTGAGCTAGCTTGCGAGGTAACCATTTAAAATGAGACCTTCACCTTAATAGGATTTTTCCTGATGAAAAACAGTTAATAAGATTATGTTTTGGCTGATTTGGTGTATGGATCACCTGAATATATTCCATGGAAAGGATTTCTTTCTGTAAATTTTCCAGGTGATTGAACACATAAGTGCAATTTTCAGCATTTGAATGGGATACTAAATTTTTATTGTTCAATAATACAAATAAATGTGGCCAGCTTCTCAGCCGGGATAAAGTGATGTAGCTTCCTTTAAATCAGTGATCCTACATCAGTTTACCTCAGCTGGGGATTGGGCCCCATGTGTTTGTCCTCCAGCATGAGTGCCTGAAAAACACATTGCAGGCACTAACAGAAGATGATGTAGAATGTCGTGCACAACAACCCAAACCCTGTTTCCAAGAGTGGTTAGAATAAAGGCTGCCTTGTCCCTAGGTAGAGTCCAGTACACGAACCTGGAAGAATAACCATGAATTATGTAAATTTTGATGGATGTTCTTCTGTTCCAGTTGGAAAGCCTGGGAAGAAGTAACCGGAATCACATCAAAGTCTCTACAGCATGGAATCTAATGGGCATGGAAACAGAAATAAACTTAACATGGCAACTCCAGCAAATGGCTTTTACGAATTGCCTTTTGGCTCCCATGGGGTGCAAAGTATAACAGTGGCCAAATCACGGACAGATCAATGTCAGCAAATACATCTCCCCCCCCCATTTGTTTTCTTGATTTTAGTTATAATGCTTATTATAAATAACAGAAAGTCCAGTAACACGATACACTGGCTGGATGAAGCGCAGGATAAGTCCAGCTGTTGTACAGATGTTAAGTGATAAAAATACAATTTGTCTCTGGGTATTTTAAATAAATAAGCTTCTCACTCCTTTTCTATAGCACCTCTCATCCTACAGTAAAGAAAAATCCACCCAAGCTTCTGCTCATAGAAATACTTCTACAGGGTAGAGGGAGAAGAATATTGAAGTTTGCATTTGGACATTTTTTTATGTATAGGTTTTAAGGCCAGAAAGGGCCTTTATGAACAACCTATTCTGACCTCCTGCATATGAGAGACTATAGAATTTCATCTCTTATTTCCTGCATTGGGCCCAATAACCTGTGGTTGAGCTGGGGCATACATTTTAAAATGAAATAAGTGCTTGTGAAAGCTCTGGAGAGTGATGTTCTACACAGAACAAGTTCAACAGATACAGTGCTATCTTTCTCCAGGCCATTCCTACCACCCATGTGTCCTCACCAGGAACTGGAGTGGTCATTCCCCGGGGTATCTTCATTTCTATGCTTGCCGGTTCCTTAGTTTTGAGGCTGGGAGTTAATATTCTTTGTAACATGAACACCAGCCCTTAAGTCCATTGTATCTATGTTGGATCCACTCAACTGACCCCTAAGATGTCCTGTCCATCTTGTTTCTTAAACACATGGGCAAGGAGTCCTGTTATCTTGACTTTTAGAAGGGGGGGGACCACTCATTTCCATCTAGGGTTAAACAAAAGCAGAAACAGAAATAGCCTGTTTAGTTCACATTTAGATAGTTTTGCTTTAGCTGGATTCTAAGTGAAAATAATTAAGTGTCTGATCCAAAACCCAGGGAACACCCTTAGGAAAATGGAGACAACAGGCTCGATTCATCTCTTACTCGAACTTGACACTCATGTAAAATTGGAATAAGAGAGTGGTGAATCTGGCTCATTGGTTTGTTAAGATTCTGTGCTCAGTAAACAGAGGATGAAGATATTAATGTGCATAAGCAAAGGAAAAAATCATGAGGATGCCAGCAATTAACAAGAAAAATGGAGATATTAGCCTTGTTACAAATGAGTTCTACTTAATTGTTAACAATCTATTTTTGGAGCTGAATTTGCATGAAGAAATTATTGTGGAAGTAGGTTTAAGGATGATCAATATTTAATTGTCCATTAAATGAAATAATCTTTTCTTGGCTCATCAGATTTCTAGTCATGCCACTAGATATAGTTCTTGTGATTGAGTCTCTTAAGCACCTGTTGCTGATGAGAAATATCTGTTTCATGTCTCATTGCTCTTATATGTGAAAAGCTAAGGAAAACTGCTACAGCAGTGCTATTCTTCATTCTCTCTCTCTCTTTTTTTTAATTCCAAAACTTAATGGAAAATACTCCAAACTCCCCTCTTTATTCCGATGTTTTACTAGTTAGTGATAGGCTGGAAGATATGGAATTGCCCAAGAACAGCAGGACCCTAATATGTTTTGTATTAGTTTGTTTATAAGAACATCCTTCCAGTGATAAATGGCTGCACCCATTGTGAGTGTTTTCCATTTCCCCTTTGAAATATGAATCAAGGAATGCTGCCAACCGATCTCTCTGTTCCATGTTTTTCTTATTCTAGGATACCCAAGTAGTTTGAAGAGCAACAGCTTTTTCAGCAATGGCATGTCCAAGGATTTTGAGGTCTGGTTGTGCTGTATTTCTCTCAGTGATCTCTGTGAATTCATTGTGTGTGGCAGGAGCTGAACCTAAAGCATTGACCCTTCAAGGTGTTGAATGCTTCCCACTCACTCCAGGAGGGATAGAGTGTTCAGTGCCTTGTGATATTAGACTTTACGTACGCATCACTTCTCAGAAGTGAATCGGCAGAAATGGCTGCCTGCCGAAATATCCTGAAATTGACAAACATAAGGGACCGGACCCGCCACTTCAGTGGTGAGACACAGCAGTTCCCATCAGCTGAGCACCTGGACCAAAGTGTTTTACAGAACAAAGAACAATCTTTTGTATCTAGAGACATATGGGACACGTTGTTAGTTGCCTGTAAGCTTGTGAGCCTGAGCTGCCTTTCATGAGACAATTTCATAAGGTTCGGATTTGTGTTTGTCAAAGAGGCTGTGGCCCTGTTGCTCTCCTGAGGTTGGCTAGCCCCTCCCCACCACTTGCACCATCATGGCTACGTTCTATTTTTAGCATGCTAGCTCAGAGCTAGCGCAGATATGTCTCCTTGAGTGGGCAGATATACCCCCAGCTCGAAGTGTAGACGTACCCTGTGAAGCTGATCTGACTGACTCCCACCTTAGGATTCTCCATGATTGGAAAATGCTTGGGTTGTGGAGAGCCGGTGTTTGCTGATGATTCAGTTGGTTACGCTGTTACTTCCCTTGTCCCACGAGGGGAATTCTCCCTGAAGTCGATAGGATTTCGGTGTATTGGAAGATCAAGCCCTTGGAGTTTGAGACACCAAATCTACTAGAGTCTACATTTGGTTTTCATTCAAGTTGTCTCCTCATCCAAGTTTTTCCTCTCCCATAGCCTAGCTAGTCTATCATATTTGGGTGCTACCATGCTATGCTGGTCTATGGCATGCTATGCTATACTCATCATACAGAGTGTTATGAATGCAAGGAAGAATTGAAAGTGACTAGGTTTTTAGAAGCTGATAATGATATGAGAAAGCTAATGTCTGGATGATGCTTATGATTTATTGCAGGTCCTGGGTTATTGGCTGATTACATGAAACAGATGTTTATAAATTAAGTCCGAATAAGCCATTCAATTAAGGTCACAGTAAATGGTATCCTAAGGTCAAACTACTTTGTTATAAAGCAGGCTTTGGGGGAATAATCACATTAAGAATAACAATTAGATTGGAGAATGAGCAACAGAACTGGGAAGACACACAGCCTTATTCCAGTGGTAAAATGCCAACAGCTGCTTTTTCCTGGAACTTGGTGTGTAATGGTTCAATTGTACAATGGAGCAAACGTTCCATAAGGCTTGTGTAAACGTACCATGTTTTGTGCATCTGCCCCATGTATCTATATGCAGCAAAAGCACATTCTTAACTTTAAGCTGTTGGCCATAGGGCCACATCATATCCCAGTACAAGGATATGGTTTATATTCAGGAGAGGTCTGGGGGTGCAGATAATGTTAGAATCCTTCTCTCCTACCTATGCTAACAAACCCCACACCTCTCCAGGCTGTGGAATAGCAAGAGAGCTTCATGATGTGGGGGGGAGAGGGGCAGGTCTCAAGGCTAGATCCTCCAAGGGACTTAGGCGTTGCAAGGCCTAATTTTTTTGCGCCTTGCCACTCAATGGAATCCATGGCCCCAAGTTAGGCCTTATGTACAATGCTTGGGGAGAGGCACCTCAGAATAGGATCTTCAAAGCCAGCACGCGGAGCAGGGAGCCACCTAAGCTAGCCAGTAGGAAATGCCGAGGAGAGGGGTGTGGCCTAAGCCTGCCTCTCAAAGGGACTTAGGTGCCCAAGTCCTTTCTGGAGGGAAGCACAATGGGATTCTCAGCCATAAACCCTCTCTTGGAGTTTGGTGCCTAAGCTATTTATCGCAGGAAACGGAGAAGGTGGTGGTTTAAGGTGACCAGATAGCAATTGCAAAAAAACAGAACACATTTTTTTTTTCCCCAGATGGGTGGGTGTGATGGGGTGTACCTACCACGTCCTGGCCCAGAAAGGGTTAAGTGCACATTACAGGCTGATGAGGCCACACCTCTTTGCCCCTACTGGGCATGCTCAGCCTGGAGACAGGATATAAAAGCAAGCAGCCCAGCTCAGTCTGGGCAGGCTGCTGAAGGGGAAGGACGCAGATTTCAAGCTCTTGCCCAGGAGCTGCTACAGGCCCTGACCACAGGGCCAAGGCATGAGGAGCCCCAGATGGATCCCAGGCTGCCTGCGAGACCCAGAGAGCAGACTGAGCTGTCAGGAGCTGCCCAGGCCGAGGACCCAGAGACCCAGGGGAACTGTGGACCACTGCAGTGGAAGGCTGGGTAGGAAGCATTCCAGGGGACTTAGACATTGCTCCGGTTGTAGAATTGGAGAACAGGTCAGCATATTTCTGGGGGATCCCTGCTGACTGAGTGGTGAGCACCCTCATTACTGCCAGGGCCCTGGGTTGGGACTTGGAGGAGTAGGGAGGGTCCAAGTCCCCCTTCCCCGGATGCCACACACCCCCTAGGTGGTGTCCCACTTCCCCGACGGGCCAATAGGCCCCACAGAGGAGGGCAACTTTAATGACTCTGGCCAATAGGGGGCACAACCCCATGGAGGAGGGTTACTTTAGTGACTCCAGCCATTAGGCCAATGCAACCCTGTAAGGAAGGGCTGCTTTATTGACTCCAGCCACTAGGCCATACTACCATGCTTTATAGTCAGGGTCCCCAGTATAGAACCTAACCGCTGATGGCATAGTCTCTTTTTTTTTCAAACATACATGACCAGACACTCATGGGCAGCAGGTAGGGGAGGCTGGGGGAAGCTGTGCCTCCCCAAACAGCCAGGCATGGCCCCATCCACACTCCACCCCCAGGGTCCCACTTTAGCAGTGCCACTGGGCTCCAGTGGCTGGGGCCACGCCGCCCACCTTCTCGGGGCTGCAGCGGCGTCGCCGCGCGCTCTCCCTCCGGGTGCTCCGGGGCTAGGGCGGGGAGCTGTGGGCACTAGCCAGCCTGGGGTGGGGGCTGGCAGCCATGGGGGGGGGGTTCCAA
Organism: Terrapene triunguis; assembly: GCF_002925995.2. Lineage (NCBI taxonomy): Eukaryota > Metazoa > Chordata > Testudines > Emydidae > Terrapene > Terrapene triunguis. The sequence goes on from NW_020698242.1 coordinate 8,977,618, forward strand.
GGTTGTGGAAGGAGTGGGGCCTCGGATGGAAGTGGGGGGCTGTGGGCTAGCCTTCTCCAGCCAGCAGTTCACACGCCGCCCATGCTGACACTCCATGACGTGGTGTACGTACCCCGTGACAGTGGGGTATAGTTGCTTATATAAGACAAAGCCCCTAATATTGGGATGGTCCTGATAATATTGGGACATCTGGCCACCCTAAGGTGGTGGTGCCCCCCTACATCTTTTAGTGCAGTCACTTGGGATGTAGGGGACCTGCATTAGGTTCTCCCTTCTGCCTGACGTGGAGATGGTTTTTGAACTTGGGTCTCCCCCTCATTATCCCACCTCTCAGGGGATTGCATTGGCCAGAGAGAGTGAAAATGCTCCTATAGCTCCTTGGTTAAGGCACTGATGTAGGAGATTCATGTTCCCCAATGAATATTTAATTATTTATACACAATGGAACGGCTTTAACAGTTGAAATTGAGAGAGGCCTGCACCAGGATACCCCACAGCCCAGAGTTTAGGGCACTCTTGTAGGAGACCTATAACTGGCTGTTCTGTGTAGGTGTAGTAACACTCTGAGAATGCCTACTGGATCAGGCGCCACAGGTGATATAGATGGGGGAGTTCCTAGTATGAGGATCCTGCTGGGTCTTAGGTGTGAATTAGATTGCCAAGCACCTAGACTGAGGTGGCCATGTGCACACATTACTCCTGGGGGGATTCTGCATGACTGCACGCCCATAGAAAACGCCCTCTCCCCCCAGAATCCCTGTGCTTCCCTGCAGAAAATGACAGGGAAGCAAAAGGAAGGCGCCCGGGGGGAGATCACAGTCAGTCCTTTACATGTGTGGGAGTTTTATGCCCTTTTGAAACATTTGTTTTCTCAACTAAGAAAAAATAATAATCCAGAAACACTATTAAAAACATTGTGTCTTCTACAGAAAACAAATCAATATAGCCCAAGTGAGATAGATGGTCTCCATTTGGTAGCAGGAGCAGATGATGCAAAGAGCAATCCTTATTAAGAAACAAGGAGAAAGGTATGTATTTGACATACAGAGAAAGTTTTTCAAGCTAAAAAATGTCACCACATGTAGAACAGAAAAGATGAATAGCTAAATACTTAAGAAATAATTACCCATGTCTAGGTTTTTAGTCAGATAATGACCAATTAGAAGACGTAAGGGTCTAAGGTGAAGATAAAGACTGAAAAATTGAATAAAATGAAACTCCTTCCATTTTTTTCTCCTCTCTCTGCCACCACTTTCAAGTTTCCTTCCAATGTCTTCTCTGATGCTGACTTTTTCTGTGGTGGAAATCTGATCTTTTAATGGTTTCTTGCAATTCTGCAGCACAAAAGTTGCCTTTAAAATAATAAAAAGAAGTATTTTCCTCTTTGTTCCTTTGTAGACATTGAAAATGTAAGTTTGTGTAACATCTATGCTACTCTGTGAAAATGTACAAGCCAACTATGATGCACTGGTAACTAGGGAAGATCAGATAAATAAGAGCTCAGCACAGACTAAAATAAAGTAAGTAACTTTTTCCCATACTTTTTATATTTTCCTGGGCCTCTTGCTGTTTTTTGCTTCTAGCTGGGACAGGAAGCACTGAAATACTTGGTGTTTCTCATGATATTTTCAATCCAACTAGACGCAGGAAGTACAGAAATCTCATGTAAAAGTTTGTTCTCTTGTCGGGACCAGATTGCAGTTCCCTTACTCACCTTGAGTGGCAGCCTATATTCTGCTAATAGTTCTGTTGATTTCAATAGGATTGGTTGTATATCTACATACTACTCCAGGCGAGTAAGGGATTACTATCTGACATTTCACTCCAGACCAATTTTACGGGCCTGAAAGTTAACGAAACCCATCCTCAGTTTGGTGTTTTTCATTGAACCACTAACCTCTTCAAATGACCCATTAATGAAGAACTCTGTTTGTTGAACAAGTCTGGAATTCTCGGGAATGCCTCATCCCTGGAGCAAACTCCAGAGTGGGGAATTTTATCATCGGTATCCGATGATAATTGGAACTGAGCCTGCTAAATCTGTGTGTCCTAAAATGAACATTTTGCATAGCGTGATCCAATGGGAGGTTTAGGTTGGACATTAGGGAAAAGTTCCTAACTGTCAGGGTGGTTAAACACTGGAATAAATTGCCTAGGGAGGTTGTGGAATCTCCATCTCTGGAGATATTTAAGAGTAGGTTAGATAAATGTCTATCAGGGATGGTCTAGACAGTATTTGGACCTGCCATGAGGGCAGGGGACTGGACTTGATGACCTCTCGAGGTCCCTTCCAGTCCTTGAATCTATGAATGTGACATGGCCTGAAGGGGTGAGCTCCGATAGTTTTACTACACACTATATGTGCAGAGGGAAATTATTCATAACTGAGTTTTCCAATATATCTATTTATAGAATTCATAGTGGATCATATACCTGAATGGAGTGAGTTTATATCTTCATGTATCACCTTATTGTTGGCATTCACGGTCTCAAATATTCAAACCCAGTACAAAAAGATTATTTGTTTCCCTGTCTTTTTTATTGTTATATATATTTTTTAAATGGATATTTATTTATTACCAATTTTTAGAGACTGGATTGACAAATCACAATATGTTGTCTCTGAAATCTGTTCAAATTAATATTTTGATGAGTGAGTGAGGCTGTACATTTTGTTACTTTTTTAAAAATAAGTGTATCAGCAAGTACAAATTCTTTTTTTTAACATTGCACAAGGGCAATTTGTTATTGGATCAGTTTTATTAAGCAACCCTGCTTTATTTGCTTAATTAGGAACAGGGTTCTTTTTTCTTGTTCTTCTCTTTCTTCGGTGTGTCTTTTGCTGAAAAATGTTTACAAAATATTTGGTTTAAACTTTTCAGAGCATGAAATATAGCAGAGGGCGAAGCACCAGCTGTCATAAATTCACTTCTTTTGGAATGCTGTCCCTTCTCTGACATTTCCAGACTGACATTGTTGAATGTAGCATAGTTGTAGCAGTGTCAGTCCCAGGATGCTAGAGAGTCAGGGTGGGTGAGGTAATACCTTTTATTGGACCAACTTCCATTGGTGAGAGAGACAAGCTTTCAAGCCACACAGAGTTACTCTTCAGGTACCTTTCCCAGATCTGAAGAAGGGCTCTGTGTGACTTGAAAGCTCGTCTCTTTCACCAACAGAAGTTGGTCCAGTAAAAGATATTACCTCACCCACCCTGACTCTCTACTTTGTAGACTAAGGCAGGCTCACTTGAAGGTCTGGGCATGAAGCAATCTCGAACTGGTGCCTTACCTTATTCTAAGAGGTACTATTGCTCCTTTCTGTTTGTTTTTGTGGGAGCTCTTCATGGGAATACTTTTGCCAGTAGCGCATAAGGGGGCTCTTTGAATTACAGTTGCTTTGTGAGTTATTTGGTGGCGTTAATAAGGGTGGTTGGGTGAGCGGTTGGACAACAACACTAGCAATGGGTGTGATTCTCTTGTCAAAGGTTAATTTGTAGCAATTTATTAATTTTCTTTCGCAACTTGGCATTAAAGCAAAACAAAGACATAAAAAATCCTCTTCAGTTGCATCCAATCGACCCATGGGTATTGGAGTAATGGGATAAACACATTGTCCTGAACATTTTGCCTACCTTAAGACTTGAGATCTGATCTAGTTTCTTTACCATAGATCATACTCTGGGCAAGATCTTATAATTTCCTTATACAGACGCTCCCCGGGTTACGCAAGACCCAACTTACACAAATTCGCACTTACGGAAAAAGTTCCATAAGCCAGAAATAGGATTTTCGAGTTGCGGAATTTTTTGCGTAACGTACGGGTATAGGTTTCCGACTTATGCAAAATTCGAGTTACGCAAGGCTTTCCAGAACAGAACGATTGCGTATGTCGGGGGGCGTCTGTACAATAATAACCATTTCTTTTCAGTTTTATTGCATTCCTGTATCAGTGCAACCAACATCCTGTTTGCTTTCCTCATTGCAGCTGCACATGGAGTTGAAAGCTTTTGGAATTTTTCCTACAATATCTCCTAGATTTCTTGTCTAATTGGCTCGCTGCAGCACCTGCTGTACTTCTAATCTGGAACTCGGGATATCTTGCTTCAGGTAACATTGCCCAAGGCAGTTATGGGTTGTACCATGAAACCGTGACTATCTGAATCCCATTTAACAGAAACTCTGCTATCCTAAGGTTGGGTATGACCCACCAGCTTGACTGAAGCTCCACAAAACCCACGTGGTGCAAGAATTCTGATCCTGCAAAGTACAGGAGCTTTGGAGGACAGAATCAACAGTTTTAGTGCCTGAAATTCTCCTGTACAAAGGAACCACACAATGCTTAGGCGTCACTTAAATCCCACTGTTTTGAGGGCTAACATGGGATCTAAGTGGAACATAGGCCTCAGTGTGCCATCTGCACAAAGGTGAATTTTAAATCCCCACCCTACCATCAGCTGTCATTCGCGATCATGCTGTCAATGCTCACCTCCAACTGGCCCATCACACCAACTTCCACAGCCAACTTGTTTTCAAAGAACACCTTTGTGCTGTCTCCCATGCTGCTCGAGAGGGGCCCCTCCTAAACATCTGCAAAGCCACCTTATTGTCCACCTTCAAATCCCTCCTCAGATCTCTCCGGTGGCGTGATGCGTACAAACACCTTGACAATGTTTAGGCCGCTGGTCTGCAGAGACAGTTGCCTTGTCATGCTGACCAATATTTTCTCACTGTTTCCTTGTGCTCCCCCCAACATGTTGTAGCTGTTTGTTGTCTCCTGTCTTATACAGAGATTGTGAGTTCCTTGGGGCAGGGACTGTCTTTGTGTTCTGTGTTTTTATGGCGTAGTCAACAGAGACGTGGATGGTCAGGGTTGAAGGAGCATTGGTCAGGGCTTGTAGTTGGCGCAGTGGTGGTCAGAGGTAGTGGTCGGGCTGGGGGTCAGAGCAGGAATCAGGCACCAAGAGCAGGGTTAGAATAAGGCTGGAGCAGGATCAGTCTCTCAGAACCACCTAGCGGCGGGGGGATACCCCTGGTGACATGGCGGTGTTCAGCAAACTGGAATGGCTGCTGTCATTGAAACCCTGTATCCCTGATCTTGGGGGCATCTGGTTAAACCTTTGTCTGTGGATTGGCTTAGCCTTGGTTGATAGATATGGAGCCCTCAGGTAATCAGGCTGAGGGGTGACTCATTGGGCTCAGCAGTACTTATCAGGTGCAGAGATGACTCATTACAAGGGCCTTGCACAGTGGGATCCCGACTCACAACTGTGGCTCCCAGGCACTTTGGTAACACAAATAATAAATAGTAATAATCTGTAGGTCTGGAGCTAGTATGTAGGAAACGGTGTCAGAATAAATTAGCCTACACAATGGATGAATGGGAGCACTTTATGTTGCTGTTTTAGTGCTGTTTGAATCTTATTTAGGATTATTTAATTATGTTTGTATTCATTCAGGTTAAGGTAGAAAAAATCATAAAAGAAAGGGGGGCGAGAAAGCGAGCACTTTGTGTAACTCGAACTGAAAGTTGGAAAGCAAAACCCTTCATTTCTGTGTCCTGATAATAGACAGAGCGGTTTTGGCCTTAAGATACAAGTTGATTGTGCAATCCTATCTGGAACTAATTATTCTGAGAAAATGTACAACTGGAGAAAACGTAGTAGCAGCTCTTTGCTGCAGCACCCCTAAAAGGCAGCACAGAAGCCCCGTGGGATAGAGCAGCAGCGGGATCAACACTGGTACTGCACTGATGGCACCAAATCAATGCACTCAATGATGGAAAGCCTGCAGCTCTGAAAGCATCATCGCTACAATGTGAGACCAAGTACAAAATGGGCATTGTACCATTTTGGGTGCATAACATGAATGCAAATTTCCTTAAAGTTGCCCAGAAATGAGCTAGGACATTAGTAGTGGGTATATTTTCTGCAAAGTTCAGGTTATGTGATCTAAATTAAAAAATCATCACGAAGCATAGCTGACGATGGTTAGGGTTACCATATTTCAGCAAGCAAAAAAGAGGACGGGAGGAGCCCCGCCCCCATCCTGCCCTAGCCCCGCCCCTGCCCCTCCCACTTCCCGCCCCCCTCAGAACCCCCAACCCTCCTCCCGCTCCTTGTCCCCTGACTGCCCCCTCCTGGGACCCCTGCCCCTAACTGCCCCGCAGGACTCCACCCCCTACCTAAGCCTCCCTGCCTCTTGTCCCCTGACTGCCCCTTCCTGAGACCCTCCCCCCATCCTAACTGGCCCCCTAGAACCCTACCCCCTACCTGTACCCTGACTGCCCCAACCCTTATCCACAGCCCCACCCCCAGACAGACCCCTGGGACTCCCACGCCCCATCCAACCA
>NW_020698242.1:8984065-9070218 GCF_002925995.2 Terrapene triunguis
CCCCCCAGAAAGCCCCCCCCGAACTCCCGACCCCCCCGTTTCTTGACTGCCCCCTCCAAAACCTCCCTGCCCCTTCTCCAACCCCCTGGCCCCCTTGTTGTTGGCCTTCGCCTAACGTCTCTGTGAACTTGCTCAGGAACGGCCTGAGCCATTCGTCCCGGCACGCTGGGCAGCAATGAAGGAGGAGCCGGGGAGGAGCTCCAGACTGCCGGAGGCGATCTGCGAATGCAGGGAGGGAGGGAGGGAGGGATCTCTGCTGCAGGAGAGAGGAGGAGGGGCTCTCTCTGGCTGTCGGAGCCCCATGTAAGTGGCACCATCCGGCCGGCTGCCCTGTTAGCCGCGCGTGCTCTGCATGGGGGGGGGGAAGTCCGGACATTTACAAATTCCCCCCGGACGCTATTTTTAGCTCAAAAAGCCGGACATGTCCGGGGAAATCCAGACGAATGGTAACCCTAACGATGGTCATCAAAGACTAGTGCTCAGTTTTGCTTTAATGGTAAAATTAACACCAAAATAATAATCTTCCCAATCCATGACTTGTTTCGAGAGGAAAACCAAAGACATTCATTCCTACTATTTGTTCCCCTGCTGTAAACATTCTATTAATTCCCAGCCAAGGAATGTATTTTTCCCTGCCTCTCCAGATAACAGTGGGCCTAACTTTATTTTTCATATTTAGCTTCTATACTTTTCATTAGTTTCTCATGTAGAGTATTGTAGTGTTGTTGGCACCAAGAGCTTTCTGACAAGGCATGTTTCATCTGGCAAATGAATCCCTCGGCTTTGTTTACAAAGAAGAAAATTGAGCGAGAGAGAGAGAGAGATGCAAAAGTCTAGCAAAACAGGAAGCAATGCAAAGATTTGGGTTTATTGGATTATTAGCCCTGGAGCGTGGAGTTTTCATGATATGATGTTTGCAAGATGGGAGTCATCAAAGGTCATTGCAAGTGTCAGGCTTGAGGCGTACATTATGCAGACGTCCTGAAGTTATGCTGAAGAATTATTCATTGTCAGTGTTTTTGTCAGCCAAAATAAGCCATGTTGGTAGATTTATTTTTTTAACCCAAATCATCAGTTAATCTTGGAGATGCCTCTATTAGGTTGGCCCAAGTTGTCATCACAAATTTGACAGAGTTTGGGCCATTTATGTAAAATGTATTGTTCAGTTCTCTTAGAAAATTCTGACCTCCCTTGCTAATGGGTAAAGTTTCAAGTGGAGAACGCTGTATTATTGTGCCAATTCTGAACCTGGCACTCTGTTTTATTCTGCCAAAGCTCCCATTGCCTGGGTAAGAAATCTTAAAATCCGACAGCCTCGTCCTTCAAGGTACAGTATATATCTATATCAACTCTCATTTAAGGACTCATTACTAATAGCTTTATACACACTGAGTAGACCCTTACTCTCACAAGTAATCTCATTGAAGTCCACAGAACTGTTTGTTTTGAGTGAAGAACTGTCCAACACGAGTAAAGGATGCAAATCAAGCCTCAGGCAAATGGGAGCTGTGATGTCCAATGCTTGGAAAGAGGTGTTCATCCCTGCAGAGTCAAGCCCTGAGTTAGAGTTCAGGATCTGGCCAGTAGGTGAATTCTATTCTATCGTATTCAGGTTCTTAGTCCAAATTCATCACCCAAGTATCTGAGCACCTTCTAGAAGCATATTAAGCAATATGGATTAGCATTTGTCATATATAAATTCTAATCCGAGGTGGGCTGGAAACAGAGCCAGTGCTTTTAATTCCTCAACTTAGGGGCTTTGGATCAATTGCAAACTCAAGCAACGAAATTTTGCAAAACCAAAAGCAATTTCCATTTCCCAATAATGGTTTATTATATAAATGTGATTAAATGCAATAGTAAAGGAACGCAACGTACTGAGCATGGGGGGAAAAAACGGGAAAGAAAACCAGGCTTAATTTGTCCTAAAAACTTTACATAGTTATTTACACTTATTTTTATTAAACCAAACCATCTGTATTTATATAAAAAGTTTGTTTAGGCCAGATGTTGACATACTGTTCTGTGTCTTTTTTATGCAACTTGGATGACTCCTTACATACAGCCATGCACATGCTTAGCCTATATGAGCGAAATGAACATTTAATGATTGTTTGCAGTAGTGTGGTTTGTAAATCCAGAGGAAAATTCTGGTTCAGCTGGTGCCAAAAGAGTTAAATAAATCATGCTCCCTGAATTAGGTTTACATTCATTCATCGTTCCCACAATAAGATAGATTCTATTCCAAGGACTGTCCTCCCTGGTTAAAATAGCTGCTATTAAGACTTACAAATAGGTACAACTGCTCTCTGAACACAAAGATTTCCTAGGTTCATTTTAGCCTAAGCCACAATCACCAGATTGGAACATAAACTTTCCTAAAGTTTGGGAAGTGCTTGTATTCTGGTTTGTGTCCATATCTGGATCCCAATTCAGTGCTTACTAAGGCAAATTCCTGTGTAAATCAAAGACTGAGACAAAAGTGTGTAAGGACTTGGGATTTGGCCCTTAGTTCAGAAAACTTGCATCCACCATGACTCAGAGTGTTTTAAGAACAAATTGCCCAACCTAAATTTACAGAACGGCCTTATGTTTAGGTTACTCTGATGGGAAAGCCTATGTGTCACAACGTCCAAAGGAAGTTAAGCGTGCTCTGGAAGCCATAACTTAGTATATTCCTGCTTCTGCCCCCACCAAGAATGCTGCCTGTTCTTCTCCCATGGTTAGTCCCAATCCCAGCATTCTCATCATAGGCATATGATGGCTTGGAAGCAGGGCCGCCCAGAGGATTCGGGGGCCCCTTCCATAAAAAAAAAGTTGCAATACCATTGAATACTATATTCTCGTGGTGGCCCCTGTGGGGCCCGGGGCCTAGGGCAAATTGCCCCACTTGCCCCCCCCCTTTGGGCAGCCCTGCTTGGAAGGATTAGATTTTTATTGATAAATGTTGATTTCACTGTACACACAAACTGAAAAAATATTTCCATCGATGATGATGGAAAATTACAGATAGGCAAAGTAAGAAAAAAACAATGCAGCTTGAGAGGTTAATAGAGTTTGATTGCAGGATGTTTACTTTGTATATTTTGACATGTGATGGTGACAATTTGTGGTTTAATGCTTATAAAACTTTGTTTTTGATTCTCAACGTCTGCTGTCATTAATTATTGGCCCCTCCCATTTTCTGTCACACACCACGAAATTTCCAGCCACTGTGAACATTTCAGTAGATAAAAATAAAAAAATGCTTAAACAAATACACTGATGTCATCCACTGAAATTATTTTTTTTTAAAAAATGAATTCTGCCAAGCCCAGTCAAATGACACAACTGTCCTCTCTCACACGTCCTCACTAGCCTCTGCCACTCCCTCCTTTTTTCTTTCTGGATCAGCCTTCCCACCCCATCGTCTCTCATCCAAACCAGTGTTGCTGTATGCAAGAGAAAAAACACAATTAGCAGCTCCCCTCAATGGTACAATCTGGAACGACACTTCCTTGTTCAACTTTTCCTTTTGAACAAGAACTCAGTGCTGTTACGAACATGCCCGTAGGATATGACTTTACACAAACTGAGTAGACCCTTGCATAAATAACCATGCAGACAGAATGGTCTTGTTCTTCCAGGGCTCCACATATAGTCAAAATTATGCTCAGCAGCTATCTGTTTACATCTCCAAATGCCAAGGAATACTAATTTTATGAACTGTATGGCCCTAATCAGTCTCTTCATGTAAAATATCCAGTGAGGCTCCATATTTTCCTCTGGAGAAATTTGCACTGGCAAACATGACTTGCATAAGCAAATTGGGCAGCTAAAGGTGTAATTATTACTGAAACTGTGCAAGTAAATACCACTTATATATGCAAACTGGAGATTTGCTAGGTGCAAAATTTGTGAGAGTGGAGGACGTGTATAAAATTGCAGTCCATTTTTGGTCGACAGGTGAAGTTTTCTCTCTTGCATATTATCTGTCTCTAGATTTTAGAAATTAATCCAGAAGAAGAATTAACCGACTTTAGAGATTAGTGCAATAATTCAGTCAAAGTAGACACATGGTTCAATATGCTACCATGACAGAATCAACAATTAGTTATTCAGCTACTGTAAATCATTGTAGCTCCATTGAAATAAACACAGCTCCACCAAATTACAGCGCCTGAGGAGCTGGTTCAGGAAAAAGCTAATGTCCCCAAATTCAGGTTTGGATCAGGTTTGGATTGCTAACAGTCCCAGTGTACAGGAGTGTCTGAATCTGGGGCTCTGGGTTAGATCCTGCCTTTTGGCAATGGAGTTCGTCAAGATAAATGTAACATCTGCTATTTGTTACCAGATTTGCCCGTTACTTTGGGGTATGCTCGTTTATTAGGGTTACTCTTCTGGGGGGGCGGGTTTCTGAATTCTATCAATGTACTGCTTGTGTCACTTGTGTTTTTATATGGAGCTCTACTTCTCCCTTCTGCAAGTCCCCTCCCAATGGAGCTATCCTGCAAAAGCAGCACTTTCAAGCTGCCCTCCCATGTGCCACAGGTTCAGCACGTCCCTATCCCCACTTTCAAATCACAATTGTACTGGTCGTAACCCACTTGATGAGCAAACCCCACAGTATTTTTGGGTGCTACAGGGATCTTTAGCTTAGGTAAAAGAAGCGTTGCTGCAGAATAAATGGGGAAGCAACCAGCTTAACCATAAACGTTATTTATTGAATAATAATTACACAAAGAGGGCTAAACATACATAACAGTTACATTATTAAAGGTTAATATCTGAGGTAGAAAAGAAAACAGAGCGGGGGGGGGGGGCAGGGATCTCACGCACTCCATGAGGCTTGAACTGGTTGAGGTTCCTGGGTGATGGTGGTAGCTCAGGGTCCTGAGTCCTGGAGACAGGCAGAGCCCCCAGCACGATCAGTCAGGAGATGGAATTCCAGTGGAACCGATGCAGAGTTTGGGTCCATGCATCAGAACACTTACTGGAGTGTGAGTAGGGATTTTTGTAGAGAAAATACAATGGTTCAAGGGAGAACACTAGATTTGTTTATAGGTAAACTGATAAGTCAAGGGTTTTCTTTAGGCTAGATAATAGGAGCTGGTCACTCTTGGCTATGGGGGGTGTTTTCTTCCAGGGAGTTCACAATGCAACTAGGCTGCTTCAGTATTTTGGATACACTGGTCTACAATTTTTGAGAAGTCGTCTGCTTCAGAGGTAAAATGTGCTATTTATTATGTATTTTGATGTGCTGAATTCAAATATGACAATTAAAACAACTGATTGGCTACTGTTTCTAAGATATTTAAGTTTTTACATTTTATGTCTATGTATATTGTGTAGATAGAGTTTTAATCATAAATTGTAAACCTAGGTCTTTTCATGTGTTTATGGTTGCTTTATATGATAATATTTCACCTGTCCTGTTTATGTAACACTTTAAAAATCAGCAAAAGGGTTATATAAATAAAATTTATTATGAAACAAAAGGCAAAAAACTATTATGTACATAGTTTAGTTCTATTCAGTGTCTACTCGGCGCTTCTTGGCTTCTCTCTTGTATTCATTAAATGGAGCATCTCTTGCCACTGTCCAGCAATAGTCTGCAAGCATTGATGGGCTCCATTTGCCCTGATAGCGTTTCTCCATTGTTGCAATGTCCTGGTGAAATTGCTCGCCGTGCTCGTCGCTCACTGCTCCGCAGTTCAGTGGAAAAAAATCTAGATGAGAGTGCAAAAAATGTATCTTTCGTGACATGTTGCAACCAAGGCTTTTGTATGCCTTGAGGAGGTTTTCCACCAACAACCTGTAGTTGTCTGCCTTGTTGTTTCCGAGAAAATTTATTGCCACTAACTGGAAGGCTTTCCGTGCCGTCTTTTCCTTGCCACGCAGTGCATGGTCAAATGCATCATCTCGAAGAAGTTCACGAATCTGAGGACCAACAAAGACACCTTTCTTTATCTTAGCTTCACTTAACCTTGGAAATTTTCCACAGAGGTACTTGAAAGCTGCTTGTGTTTTGTCAATGGCCTTGAGAAAGTTCTTCATCAGACCCAGCTTGATGTGCAAGGGTGGTAACAAAATCTTCCTTGATTCAACAAGTGGTGGATGCTGAACACTTTTCCTCCCAGGCTCCAATGACTGTCGGAGTGGCCGATCTTTCTTGATGTAGTGGGAATCTCTTGCACGACTATCCCATTCGCAGAGAAAACAGCAGTACTTTGTGTATCCAGTCTGTAGACCAAGCAAGAGAGCAACAACCTTCAAATCGCCACAAAGCTGCCACTGATGTTGGTCATAGTGTATGCACCTCAAAAGTTGTTTCATGTTGTCATAGGTTTCCTTCATATGGACTGCATGACCAACTGGAATTGATGGCAAAACATTGCCATTATGCAGTACAACAGCTTTAAGACTCGTCTTCGATGAATCAATGAACAGTCTCCATTCATCTGGATCGTGAACGATGTTGAGGGCTGCCATCACACCATCGATGTTGTTGCAGGCTACAAGCTCACCTTCCATGAAGAAGAATGGGACAAGATCCTTTTGACGGTCACGGAACATGGAAACCCTAACATCACCTGCCAGGAGATTCCACTGCTGTAGTCTGGAGCCCAACAGCTCTGCCTTACTCTTGGGTAGTTCCAAATCCCTGACAAGGTCATTCAGTTCACCTTGTGTTATGAGGTGTGGTTCAGAGGAGGAGGATGGGAGAAAATGTGGGTCCTGTGACATTGATGGTTCAGGACCAGAAGTTTCATCCTCTTCCTCGTCCTCGTCTGACTCAAGTGAGAATGATTCTGGTGCATCAGGAACCGGCAGTCCTTCTCCGTGGGGTACTGGGCGTATAGCTGATGGAATGTTTGGATAATGCACAGTCCACTTTTTCTTCTTTGACACACCTTTCCCAACTGGAGGCACCATGCAGAAGTAACAATTGCTGGTATGATCTGTTGGCTCTCTCCAAATCAAATTGGCACTGCAAAAGGCATAGATTTCCTTTTCCTGTTTAACCACTGGCGAAGATTTGTTGCACAAGTGTTGCAGCATATGTGTGGGGCCCACCTCTTGTCCTGATCTCCAGTTTTGCAGCCAAAATAAAGGTGATAGGCTTTCTTAACCATAGTGGTTATACTGCGCTTTTGTGATGCAAAAGTCACTTCACCACAAACATAGCAGAAGTTATCTGCACTGTTCACACAAATACGAGGCATCTCTGCTCACTTTAGCTAAACAGAAATGTGTCCCTTTGCAAAATCAAACACTGACAAATAAGAGAGCACGACACTGTATGATTTCTAGAGCTGATATAGGGCAATTTGTTCAGCAGAGTGATGTAAGCTTCGTTATGATTGCATCATCCATGACTTCTAGGAATAACATGATGCAATTCATATCATGTATGACACAATACCAGCTTCAGATTGCATCATTCATTGTTTTGCCTAAAAAGCAAGTACTGTCCAAACCCAGTCATAGATTTATTCATAGATCCAGTCAAAGATGTATTTTAGTCATTTCTGGTTTAAATTGAGATCCCTTCCCTTTATAACTCACTTATTCTCCGCCATTCCCAAGTCAAGGGTCGTATATACTGACCCAATAGCATATCTTGAAAACTAGAGCCAATCAACAATTTTAAGCATCATTTTCGTTCTCAGTGACCCAGAATTAGTAAAGTTTGACTAGATTTATTTCAGAAGCATTTTGGCTGTAGAGCAGTGATATCAATCAAGGATTACTAGAATTGGTCTGATAACTGCTGAGCTGGGTTGTGCAGGCGTAGGTTCATTAACATCTGGAGCAGAGATCCCCCATGATGTAGTCCTTCCCTGCTTTTCTGGTCCCAGAGTTCAGTGTGGTTCTCTGTTCTTTATTCCGTATGCTAATGAGATGAATCCCTGTCCCATTTTTCATGCAGATGAAGCTAGGGGAGTTGTCTCTGTTCTCCATTCTGCATGCAAATGGAGATGTCTTAATCTTGTCGCCCTTGTCAGGAGGGGTCTAGATGTATCTCCCAATGCCATTCACTGCTCTCTGCAAGCCTTTTCTCTGATCAGTTTTGGTTCAAGCAGAGACTGGTGTGTATATGGGGGTGTCTTTCATGAGTCAGACAGGCTAGATACCACACCCTGGTTCTCCAAGAACACAGAGCTGACTGGTATCATATTGCTAACTAAGACCCTAATTCAGGATTGCACTCAAACACACATTTAAATATGGACCTATTCAGGACAACAGTTAAGCATGAGATTAAGTTCCACGAGCTTCAATGGGACTTCATCAGATACGTAAAGTCAAGTTTGTGTTTAAGCACTGAACTAATTAGGGATGCTTTCCTGAACCAGGCTCTATGTTCACCTTTACTTTTCAGGAATGATTGTTCATTCTCTTTATCTCAGTTAACCTCTTTATTCCTGAAGTAGTTCCATTTGAGAAGATCACAGGGTCACATCATACAAATGTAGAGATACTTCTGCAGAGTTGTAGACCACAACAATAAATCATAACGCTGCTGACTTTTCAGTGACTTTGGGCAAAGCATTGTATTCCGCTCAAGACCACTAGTACCCTACACTCTTTCAATGAAAGCAACACAAATGTTTGTTTGGCTTTACAGGTCACTTAATTTGTTCCTGGCCTTTGCATGTGATGCATGGCTCAGTCTGCCAGTCTCAGCTGTTATAGAATTGTTTGCTTATGCCTGCAAGCATTCAGATCAACCTGAGGTTCGCTCCTCCAGCTGGCACTGATGATCAGTATGGGGAGAGACGTGGGCATGGCCCACAGCACCAGTCCCCTGAATTTTCTCTAGCTACTCAGAGCAGTTTGATTAGATGCTGGCTTTTCATTTGGAGACAGTGAGGCAGGTTAAAAATCTATGGGTCTGTTTGCACAGATTCTTTCCATTCGGTGACAGGGTTATTTTTATCCATTTGTGCTGGTTGTGCCTTGAATGATCTTGTTATAACACTGCATGACTTTGTGGCTCCATCTATGTAATTCCATTGCTGAAGGACGTTAGGCACCAGAGCAGTGCTCATTGCTCTGAACTATCATGACTATATCATGCCTACCCTTTATTCTTTACATTGGGTACCTAGAAAGAGGCAGATTGACTTTAAATTGCCATTACCAGCTTGAAACCCCTCAACAGTGCTGGACCTAGCTGGACTAAACCTGAGACTGGCTCTTTAGCCTTATATTTATAGGTATCTATGTTCACACGCTACCTGCTGGTTGAAAACCAAATCATTTCCTCTACGACAGCAGCTTATGCAGAGTGTATTCAGTTGCTCGCCATAGAGATGCAGCTGCCTCTGGGTTTGACAGCAGCAGTCAATGTGTGCCAGCAGCACATCAGATTCTTTTATCCAGAAAGTGAAGTAAAATGTATCCAACTGATTACTCAGTGGGGAACTGGAGGAAGACAAGATGCTATTTTCCAAGTTGGAATTTTACTAGCATACTGAGATTAATACTCCAGATGTTGCAACAAGTGTCATATGAGCTTTAATAATCACAAATGGTCAGGGCCTGAGATTTAAAAAAACAATCTCAGGAAGCATGTCAGATCCAACTCCAATAAGTTTGTTTTAGGTACAGGTGTCTTGATTCTCTGTTTACCAAAAAGACAATACAGAGAGATTCCTGGAGCTGCAAAACACAATATTATTCCCCAGGGACTGGTTACCAGATGTTAGTGAACAAATAAAAGGCAAAGTAAATGTTTTCCGATACAATGATAAGTTCTCTTAGGCTTTGACTTGGTGCATGCAAACTCACATCTGTTCAGTTTCTTCGGTGGTTGTACAATTTTACTACAGTATGCGTGAGGTCACAGGAAGAATACAAACTGTAGGCACAATTCTCCTGTCTCTTACAGTGGTGTAAATCATGAATACATCACTTAAAAACAATGGGTGTGTGTAACTATGTGTTAATGAGAGGAAAATCATGCTGGGAAAATGCGGAGTTCTCTCTATAGCTGGGTAGCCTCGTCTTGCTGTGAATGACTGATACTGAGTCCATCTGTGGCATCCCAGCCCTCATTCCACCACATAAAGGAGCTTCACATTTACTCACCTGTTGAAAGATTCCCATATTTTCTATCATTTTTATAAAATAATTTTCTTTCTGGTCTTCAATCCCCCAATTCCTGATTTTTTTTTTGTCAGATTACATACAGAGCATTGATTGGCATGTTCTGCTTAGATACAGGGCCGGTACAAGGAAGTTTTGCGCCCTAGGCGAAACTTCCACCTTGCATCCCCCCCCAGCCCTGCGGCAGCTCTCCGCCCCCGCCCTCTGCCCTGAGGCGCCCCCCCCGGGGAGCCTTGTGGCAGCTCCCCACCCCAGCTCACCTCTGCTCCACCTCCTCCCCGAGCACGCTGCCCCCACTCTAATTCTCCTCCCCTCCCAGGCTTGCGGCACTAAACAGCTGATTGGCGCTGCAAGCCTGGGAGGCGGGAGAAGTGGAGTGGCGACCGCACGCTCAGGGAGGGGGCTTAGGAATGTTGTAAAAAAAATTGGGGGCACCGCTTTTTGGCGCCCCCAAATCTTGGCGCCCTAGGCAACCGCCTAGTTTGCCTAAATGGTAGCACTTGCCCTGCTTAGACAAACCTCCTTCAGAGTGTAAAATTGATTGGTGGGCAGGTTGGTCAAATGCTACATAATCCTTGGGCTATGCAAGTTGCTCCTTAACTTCCTAAAAAATACTTAGATTAATCAATTCTGGCATGCTTCAGAGACCAACATCCCACCTAGAACATATATAAGGCATCTTTATGACCATGAATTAAGATCCCCAAATAATCCCATTGACTCCAGTGGGCATTGGATCAGGCCCGGAAAGCAATTCAGTAGCAGTAAGTACTAATTCTGGGATGGGCCACTCCTTGACATGGTGTGCATCATATCCTGCGACGGTTTCCCTATGCAAACAGCGAATCGTGTTTTTCGGTCTTGAGGACTTTTATTTCACATCAAGGGGAACCACCAAGAACAAATCTGAAGCCTCCATGAGACGGGGGAAAACCGTGACTCACTTTGTAACATTCTGCATCTGGGATTGGAACACATGATGGCATTTGCCTCCCAGATGTCCTGACCTCAGGCTGAGAGCCTTCTGAACGCTGAACAGTGCAGGGCATGGACAGCGGAATGGTGACTGCTCCGTTCAGTGACATAGCTGCAAATGCAGCCAAGATGCTTGTGTTCAACACGGAGTTTGGGGAAGATGAGAAAGTCAGAGCTGAACAAGGGCTCTGCTTTTCCAACGCTTCTCATAGGTGAAAAGCTGGGGGAGGATGCTGGTAACACAGCTGTCTTTGGCATCAGACCTCCCCAAGGGGCAACACATTCCTTTAATCATTCCATCCCCACCTGCTCTTCATCCGCTCTCCTGCCCGCCAGCAGCACCACGTGCTCACCGCACATTCCTGTGAAGCAGCCCCGTGAACAGCTCCAAGGGAAATGTGCATCCCTGTCAAAGCAGCAAAGGCCACAGCCGCATCCCACAGAGGCAATAACAGCTGTTCACTTAAACTCTTCCCCTTCTTCACCAAGCAGGCCTCTCCCTGCAGAGTGCTCTGATAGCAGATCCCTTTCCTCCCCCCCATCAGGTTTGCCTCCAGCTCCTTGTTCTGACACAATAACAGAACAACGGAGAGGTGTAAACTGAGGCAGGGTGAAGTTACATGTTTTGTCCAAGGTAACACAAGGGGATTGGCAGGGCTGGTAATGGAACACAAGATCTGGACCCCCCCCCCCACTTTAACTGAAGAAGAGGTTAGATTAGATGGGTTTGCTTTGCGTGAACTTTCAAACACTGTCATGGTGCTAGTTGCCATATTGAATACTCACTGCATGTAAATATTCAGTTTGATAGTTGATGTTATTCCAACTGACTCCACAGCAAAAGCATGAGTCATTGCGACAGATTTCGAGCTGAGTTCTTTGGAAAAAGAAATAAGCTAAAGAGCAAAAAAGTCTTTTTTTTAAAAAGTAGAAAAAAGCAAAGATGCAGCCAGCGTCCTGGTGATAAAATGGAGCCCTGAATTGGACTGCAACACGGGACATTCTGTCCGTCTGCTTTCATTCCAGAGGGAATCATATTCCGTATGAGAATTTGTTCTACGCGTCAACGTGCTCCATGTCATAGAGGGAGAGAAAATCTGTCGTGCCCAAACCGTAGGGAATGAATGATAATGTGAGGTACACACAGAGACGATGATCTGTGAGAATAGAACGTTAAAGATAACAGAAGATCTCTGGGGGCAGATCATGGCGTCATAGATTTCAAGGTCAGAAGGGAGCACTGCGATCATCTAGTCTGCCCTCCTGTGTAGTAACACAGGTCACAGAACCTCCCCCAAGATCCTTCCTGGAGCTTTCCTTATGCCACCTGCACTCTGCTTGCAAGACCTAGTTCTCTATTACTGCCCTCTCTCACTCATGTTTTTGTATTAATAACATTTTCCGTGCCACACAGCAACAGGGACATTGTTCATTATCCTCATTTCTAATGCCTCAATTTGGGGTTCAGTTGTGTGCCACCTTGGCAGGGAGTGAGGCACTCCTTTGTGCAGGCAACTGCACTGTGGTGGAAAGAACCGGCTCCATGAGACTGCTACAGACTCTCCTGCACATCGGGATGAAGGTGGTTGGAAAGAGGGCAGAATCTTGGCTTCGCAACCCTGCCAACGTACCATCCAGCCATTGAGGCAGGCAGAGGAATGGAGGTTGGGCCAGGTGTTGAGCTAGCACATATTCTCTCCCCCCCGCACACTTAGAGCATGTGATTATCTGAATCACAGGCTGGTGCCAGGTCTGCTTCTGGGCCAGTACAGCTCCATGCTACCATTCATTCACTCAGTGTTTGTGGCAAAGCTACAATGGAGCCCTTTGCAGATTAAAACCCTCTGGAATTCACAGTCTAATTGGATTTTTTTTTTTTTAATCCTAACAGCTTCCTAGACTGCTGTGCTGCAGGAAGGGGATGTCAGGTAATTTTCTTTAGAAACTCGGTGCTTTTGAATAGAATGTACCCTGCAGGTCATGTATTCTTAAAGAGCCAGGGCTGGAGTTTGATTGTCTTGTGATTACTGAAAAAAGAAAATTCTAAGTATTGCAGCACACAGGAAACTAAAGTAGATGCCACAGGCAGAGAATAGGAGGCAACGAAGTGCATCAGTGCCCAAGACCTTGGCAGGGAACTGATTAAGGGAGCCACACCCAGTTAATCCTGGTAAGTGACCTGCACCCCCACACTGCAGAGGAAGGCGAAAATCCCCCAAAGTCACTGCCAGTCTGACCGTGGGGCAAATATGGCCCTCAGTTACATCCCCAGCATGTGTGTAACAGCCAGCCCAGCTCCTGAGAGAGATACTGCTCGGTACAGCCTCAGAGTCCTGGCTTACACCGTCTAATGCCCCATCTCCAGTTGTGGCCATCCCTGATGCTTCAGAGGAAGGAGATTAAAAGAAAACCCACAGAAAGCAGAATACATTGTACATGTGGGGAGGTGGAAATCCCTTCCTGACGCCTGCAGGTGGCCAGCGGAAACCCTGAAGCATGAGCTTTAGGAACATAAAGCTCTGCCTTGGTGAGCCCTTCCCCCTACTGTCACAAGAAACCCCATCATACAATCCCACTCATAATTATCCAGCTTTCTCTTAAAACTAATTAAGTTGTTTGTCCCCACAACTCCTACTGGGAGGCTGTTCCAGAACTTCACCATTCTGATGGTTAGAAACCTTCTTCTAATTTCCAGCCTGAATTTGTTCCTGGACAGTTTATACCCATTTGTTCTGGTGCAAACATTGTCCTTTAGCTTAAATAGCTCTTTCATCTTCCCTGGTATTTAGTCCCCCAAAGTATTCTTTGACAGCAGCCATATCTACTCTTAGCCTTCTTTTTGCTAAACTAAATCCAAGCTTTTCTAGTCTCCTCTCATAAGACATCCCCTCAATTCCCCTGATCACCCTAGTAGCTCTTCTCTGCACCAGTTCCAGTTTAAATCCATCCTTCTTGAACATGGGTGACCAGAACTGTACACAGTATTCTAGATGGGATCTTACAGTGCCCTGTACAATGGCGTTAATACTTGTGTATCTCTACTGAAAATGCCTCGCCTAACACATCCTAACATTGCATTTGCCTTTTTCACAGCCACATCACATTGGTAACTGATAGTCATCCTGTGATCGACCCATGCACCCAGGTCTCTCTCTCCTCATCTGTCGTTTCCAGCTGCTAAGCCCCCAGATTGTAGAAGAAATTCTTAGTAGACCCTAAATCCACGACCTTGCATTTTTTACTATTGAATCTCAGCCCATTTCTATCCATCAAGTCTTCAAGGTCACCCAGAACTTCTTGTGTAATATTGCAATCCTCCTATGTATTGATGATGCTTCCCAGATTTGTATCATCGGCCCATTTCATTAGCACACACCTACTTTTGGTGCCAAGGTCATTAATAAAAATACTGGCTAAGATTGGTCCCAAAACTTGATGAACTCCACTAATAACCTCCCTCCAATCTAGTAATTCAACATTCAGCACAGCCCATTGCTTTCTTGCCTTTAGCCAGTCCCTTCTTCAGCTTACAATTCTTGTAATGATTCTCTAATTTACCTAACAATTTGCCATATGGTACTATGTCAAATGCTTTACTGAAGTCCAAGTATATTAGATTTACTGCATTTCCCTTGTCTAAAAAAATCAAGTATTTTCTCAGAGAAGGAAATCGGGTTAGTCTGGCATGATCTACCTTTAGTAAACCCATGTTACATTACATACCTCCATGACTTTAATTATTCTTTCCTTCACAATTTGTTCTAAACCCTTGCATATTACTGAGATCAGCCTAATACGTCTAAGACCACAAAACAATTTCAGCGTTCATTACTTGTGACGTAAGTCACAATCTCTTCAGGCGAGACTAGTTCACTAACCCTCTATCCCACCTAACTCTTTGCAAATGTCTTCCTTAACAGCAGGGTGGTGAATTTTAGTGAATTGGTAACATTACCGCATTATGGAATGGGGTGTTTTTTTTTTTATAGCACTCGAACATGTGCCAGGCACCTCCCATTGCAAGTAAAGAGCTAGGATCCCAGCTCTGAGGAATTTACAAGTTAATTACAAAGATGTGATGGAGGGCTGGCCAGACTGTAAGGAAGGAATGGAGGAGGAGGGATGGAGTGACACCAGTAAGATAACGTGGTTGCTCAGTTGAGGGCATGATGGAAAAAAGAAGGTTTTTAATTAAAGAAATAAAAGAAATAGAAGTAATAGTTGGCTACGAGAAGCATTGTCTGTTGAATTGAATGACCTATGGAAGAGTGGGTTCACTAGACACCATCGAGCTTGCTGAACTGAAAAAAACCCATATCTTTAGATTCTGGATGTCCTATACCGTAAATCATTTACAAGGGCAGCCTTGTGTTACCTTTTCACCCACAGATGTTCAGATGACATCTCTCCCCCAGCTTCTTTTGTAGATTCGACATTTATAGAAAGATATTTTACAGTTTAGACCTTTTACGGGGGGCAGGAGGGGGGAGGAGGAATAGAAAAAGAAAAGGAGTTTTATACCAAAGTCTGTATAAATATACTAATGGACACCATTTGATTTTAAGGTTCAGTCTTCTAATATGCTCCATAAGTAACTAGCCATAAATTTTAAACGGGTGTTATAGTTTTGATTATACATTTTTACGATTCATTTAATGCCTCATTTCCAGACAGACTTATGACCCTGCCATAACGCTGGATGAGTGATTCCACATGTTTCATGTCAACAAGTACAAATATCTTCTTTTTGCGAGAGCGCTGCTGGTTAAAATTAAGTCATGCTGCTGTCAAGGTACATTGGCGCTTGTCAATTTCAGATGGAGTGCCATGACATCATGGCAGCGGCAGCCATTCTTGATGGCAGAATGATTTGGTGGGAATTAGCAGGAGGACTTTGCCTCAAGAGATTAAAGACAATATCTGAAGGCTGGTAGCCCATACAGTTTCCTATACTGAAGCCATGTGTTGTTTTTATAGATGTGTGGTGTTGATCTTCTTAGTCTTTGAAATGAGTGTCAGGCAAGATGAAACTTATTTCAAGTAAGAGTTGTCCATTCCCAAACAACCCAAACTAGAGAGGGAGAATAGAACAATACCCATCTTTAGAAGCTAACAGATGTATAATTGTCCACAAATAACTGGACAGCCAACAATAATCCGACACAAATCATGCGCTGTTAGAAAGAAAAATGTCTTTATTCAAGACACTGAATAAATGTTACGGCTTGGAAATAAATAAAAATTTCCCCCTAAATGTTCTGGCTTTGGACAGATCATATTAGATGGTTCCGGCCATGCATTGTGTGTTATGCCCTGTAACATGAGCAGATCCTGCAGAGTAGTGTCTGAGGTTTTAGCAGAAAAACATGAACTATTTTCTTTAAAATATGAGAGTTTATTCACCTTCATTTGCAGAATTTACCCATTTTGGCATGCTAGGTAGTTATTTAGGACAAGATTGCCTCAACTTATGCATCAATATAAGGCAGCAAGGGGATATTAGGAACCTCCTTCCACTCTGCATGGGCCTATCCTTATCAGAGATCACAGTGGAACCCTCTGGTCAGTGTGTGTTGTTTGCCTCCTTTGTACCTGATTCACAGAGGATTCGTGTCTTTTACAGACCCATACAATACACAGCCTGGCTCTGTAGAAACTCATGCTTTAAGCACTGAAGATTTCCTTGTTTCATCCCTGTTGTTGGCCATGATGGTGGCTGAAACAACAGCCCAGGGGAAAAGAGCAGCTTCTGCAGGACTATTGCTTCTCCGCAGGCAGCAATATGGAATGGATGGAGGGCTGGCCATGTGAGCAAGCTTGTTGGGAGAATAACCTGCTACAGGGGTAGCCTAGCAACAGATTAATGCTTCTGTCTAATTTGCCCAATCCCCAAAGCTCACTGAAGTCAATAGAAGAAAGCCACCTCTGACGTCACTAGGCTTTGGTTCAAGACCATAGGGATCATTTCAAGAGTGACACGTTTGTATTTCCTAATCAGTAGGTTCCCTCACCACTTTTGTGATGTGGCCATTAGTGGCAGATATGGAATTATTGTAATTGTTTGAGAGAGAGATTTCAGACATACATGTCTCAGTACCCAGTCTGTTGATGGAAGATCAGAGAGGATTTCCAAAAGGCAGGGCTCAAATGGATGGATCCTGCAGGATGACCAAACAGCATGTCATCAGCCTCACTGTTCTCATTTCCTCCTACTCTCCTTCTTGTTCCTTGTGCTCCTCCTGATCCTCTCTGCTGGCTTGTCCTTTCTTTTCCACCTCCCTGTGTCACTTGGTATTCAGTCATTCATGTTTGCAACAGTAAGAACAACTGTCAAAGCATGGTCCATCTAGTCCAGTATCCTGTCTTCTGACAGTGGCCAGTGCCACGTGCTTCAGAAGTAATGAACAGAATGGGCAATTATCAAGTGCTCCATCTCCTGTCATCCAGTCCCAGCTTCTGGCAGTCTGGTTTTTCTTGTGCTCCTAGTAAAGCTAGTGAAAGACTTTTGGTCAAAACTTTTTCAATGGAAAATTGGGTCTTTGGCTAAACAAAAAGTGGCTGCTCTGCATGGAATTTTTTTGACTCTGTCAAAAAATGAAAACTGAAAAGGGTGTTGTTTTTTGTTGTTTTGGTTGCAAACTGAAAACTTTTTGGCCAAATGAGTTTTGTCCAAAAGTTTTTGGTTTTTCAACAAAAAGTTGAAATGTCCCCGTTTTCCAGATAGCTGTTGCTCCTACTGTCCACTTTTCTCTTCCTTCTGATCCTTTCTTAATACTCACTTCTTCCAGAAATCATTCCTACCTTATTCTAATCAATAATCTCTGCATTCCATCCCTTATCTGACCTGTTATCCTTTATCCTGTATTTATTTGTCTAATGTGTCTTAAATAGAAAATCATTCAGGGTAAAATTGTGATGCCTCTAGCTTCATATCACTGAAGTAATGTTGAAAAATTTAAATTGTATTTATATTTTTTATCTTTTGACGTAGCATTACCTATAGAGAAACATAAACTGTGTCCTGTAGTTTGTGGAATCAATGGCATTTTCAATTCCCTTTCCAGCAAAAGTAATTTATAATTGATATTAGGTGATGTGACCAACTGACAGAGAGTGTAAGGGGTGTGTGTGCATAGAGGTTTACAGGGATTCCCTGGGTTTTATATCTACATAATAGTTTGTCAAAGGGTGGCATGTAAAGTCTCCACTGAGAGCCATTAGCTCTCTGGTCATCATAATCACTGCAAAATGTATGTAAGGATAATATTGTAAAAGTTATATATCTATACTGAAAGTTGTGTTCTTAAGGTAAAGCAGGTAACCAGGAGGTGACATGCCCTAGGCCTGGTCTACACTAGGAACTTACATTGGTATAGCTACTTCTTTCGGGGGTGTGAAAAATCCACACCCCTAAGAGACTTAGCTATACTGACCTAACTCCAGGAGAAGACATCACTAGGTCTATGGAAGAATTGTTCCGTCAACCTTGCAACTGTCTGTTAGGGAGGTGGATTACCTACACCAACGGGAGAACTGTAGCATTTTAAGTGTAGACATACCCTTAGACAGGTTCCACCAGGCAGGAGGTACTAGATGCTTATCATGTCTGTAGTGTGTATTGTCCATTTCACAAGGAAGGGCTATTTGCATTACTGAGTCTGATGCTAATGAAGAGATAGCAAAATCACATGAAGAAACTCTGCAGAAAAAAACAAAAAGAGCAGGAGGATATCCCACTTATAAGTAAAGGCAATGGCTTTTTGGGGTATAGCCTGGATCCTTCACTGAAGTGATGAACTGTTGTTATGTTCTGTTTTATGAAAGGAGGGTCACTGCCAACCTGGCTAGAAAACACTGCAAAGAGTGGGTGAGTTAAACTTCATTAGACAGGAAAGTGTATTGTTAATTAAGTCTAGGCTCTAGAATGTGTCTTATGATTTTGTTTTCCATGTAACCATTGTTTTCCAGTACTTTTACTTATTACTTTGTGAATCTTTAGGCTTTGTTAAGTAAACATGTACTTGTTTTCACTATAAACATACCTAAGTGCTGTGCGTTAAACAGAGAGGTGAGTTGAGGTGAAACTGCTTCTTTGGGAGCAGCAAATGTGTGACTAGTGTAAGTGTCTCATGGAACTGGGGCTGGATATTCCAGGGGATTGCTTGGAGGGCTTGGAGGTTGGAGTGTGCCTAAGGCAGAGGGACAACCCAGCCTACATAGCCTGAAGGGGGAGCACTTGCCCGTGGCTAGTGGAGTCAAAGAACTGACCCATGGCAGACACAGACAAGGCCCCCCTCATGTTAAGGGCAAGTGGTAGCAAGGTGCATCACCCTAGGTTCTCACCAGGAAGCATCACAGATGATGATTTAGGAAACATGGCATATAGAGTTAAAGAGGGTCTTTTGTATTTCTCCATCTCACATACTGGTTAATGTGACTAAGGTTTAAATATTGCCCTTTCCCACACTGCTAACAATATTTGATTACTTCCAACTGGTGAAATATGTAAAAGAAGAAAACTTCACTACATTTGATAGCACTACGGTCACGGTGGTCTGGCAAATGTTCAGATGATACATTTGAAGACTTAGATGAAAGCATCTTGGAGTGTTTTTAAAAGCTTTTCCTAGAAATCAATACATGTGACTCAATTCACTTTTTTCCTTCCAGCCATGACAAATAAACTTTTCCAGTGTCAAAAGGAATGAGAACACTGGTCAAAGATAATGTAACCCTGGTCAGAAAGTCATTCCAACTGAAGTCTGAAAGCAAAATAACATTCGCCCTTCCCTTGGAAAGTAGCAAAGGAAGAGAGTGCAACATATAATGTAGTTTAAAAGAGAACCCAGTAATGACCAGTAAAATAAAAACAAATGTGCTGAAATAGCAACACATAAAGATACTTCTTCATGAATCTAATCTCTAGGCCTAACCCTTTTCTCCTTACACAATACATTAATGATCATTACACACCTTGTATGGGAAGATTAGACTCTTTTTAATCACTTAGACTTTGTTCGGTAAGTAAGCAAACTCCTTACAGTTGGCTGGGAATTTTGCCTGAGTTAAGAGTAATTAATGACTTCAGGATTTGACCCTTCGACCCTTCAAATATGCCTGTGTGGTATGTAACTGCAGTCTACATAAGTCACTATACAGGGAGAAAATGAAGCAATATGTTATGGGGTCTGGTGTAAGAGCTGCGTTTCTGGGAACATTGAGTAATATGGCTGGCTCAGTGGAGATTCTGGTACAAGTTAGGACTGCCCCATGTATGAATCAATGCTTTGAATCAGGGAGCCACAACTGGTTCTCCAGGGTCTCTCTGACACCCCCTCCACTTCCTCTAAGCAGAGCCTCTGCTCAGCCAGAAAGGAGAATTGAGCCCCCCACAAATCCAGATCACTGAACTTTTCACATCTCTAATAATTATGGAGAAATGATCAGAGGAGAGAGAGCTTCAAAGTTCCTTAACTGCAAGTTTCCCGTTCACAGAAATGTGAATTGGCAAGTGCACACGCAGGTACGACTGTCATTAAAAATCAGCTTGTACTGTCCCATGACATTTGCAGGTTCCCTAAATATAGAATGGGAAATATTGCAAGTACCATAGTAAATTTCAATACTGCAAGAGGTATGCATTGATTTTCATTGGCCTCCACTGGATCTGCATATGTGAAGTCTGACTGAGTGTGAAATACAGCATTTGCCAGTCTCTTCATGGGCCACTTTGAGGAAGAACTTCTGGAAAAATGCACCTCAAAACTAATGATATACCTGAGATACACTGGTGAGATACATTCTCTGGACAGGCAACCTAAACTCCCTTGTAGATGTCCATCACAATTTCAACAACCACCCCCTTATCTCTAGAACATCCACACACTAGCATGAACTTCCTGGACACCGTGCTCAGCTTTAGCAATGGAACCCTACAAATGACTATAGACAAAAAACCCATGGATCACCACATTTACCTCCACAGATCCAGCAACCACCCCAGAAACACCAAGAAATCTGTTATCCACAGACGGGCACCCAGATACCACAGAACTTGCTCCAAAAAGAAATTCCAGGTGACACATATAAACACACTTCCACCTTCACTAAACAAGGACACTTCACCAGAGAAGTGGACTGCATCATGGAATGGGCCACCCAAATATCCTAGGAATACCTGCTTCAATACAGAAAAAAAAAAACCACTGACCGTGAACCTCTAGTTGTCACTTACCACTCTACATTGCAACCCATCCAGGGTATCATTAAAGAATTACAACCCATATTTGATGGGGACCATATCCTGAATGAAATCATTCCTGAACCCTCTCTTCTAGCCTTCAAATAACCTCCCCCAGACTTGCAAAGATCATCACCAGAAGCAAGCTCCTCAGAGACCAGGGCCCACCAACTCAAAGCAGCACCACACCCTGCACACAACACAACACAACTTTCAAGATCGTTGGGTCCTACACATGCCTATCACATGGTGTACCTCATCCAGTGTATCAAATGTCAGAACAACTATATGGGCAAAACCATGCAAACACTATGCTCTCAAATGAACTAATAGAAAAATGATAAAAGACAAAAACACCATATTACTTGGGGGCAAACACTTTTCACAAAGCGATCATTCCATATCTGATCTCTCAGTCCTCATCCTCAAAGGAAACCTGCACAGCATCTTCAAAAGATGAACCTGGGAACTTAAATTCACAACTCAGCTACACATTAAAAAATGTGGACTTAACAGAGACACTGGTTTTACGGGTCATTACAAAAATATGTAACACCCTACTGCCTCCTAACCCATAATTGCCCATTTAATTTTAAGTGGTCTCCTACAGCAAATGTGAACCCCTTAAGTTTAACAATCCATCCCCACCTTGTATTTAACTCTGACACTCTGGTTACTTTCTCCAGACCTGAGGAAGAGCTCGGTGAAGCTTGAAAGCTTGTCCCTTCCACCAACAATAAAAGATATGACTTCATCTCTCTCATATCCTGGGACCTACATCTACACTGCAAACAGCATTTGTAAACTCAGTTACCCAATTTGCACATGCTAGGACATGTCTGACATGTGGCTATAACTGGGTGGGTGATATTTAAAGGGGCTCATTAGAAATATGGCTCCATAACTGCTGTACAAAATAGATCCAGAAGACAGCATTTATATAACCTCAAGAAGGCTATATTACACATGCAATGGTAACCTGTCTTGTAAACAAATAAAAATGGCATTATTACTTAGTAAGACCTAATTATGGACAGGAGACTAATTAACATCTCTTGAGAATGGAAGGGATTATCATTACTTGGACAAGGTACAATAGCGCTGTCCATTCAGCACCATAATTCCTATGGGGGTATGTGAAAAAGATCACAAGCAACTGGATATGGCACATTGGGCTTGGTTAGATCACAATCCCTCTGAAAGACTCTATTTAACTAGTGTATACTTTGCTGTATTAGCATAGTGGGCAGCTGGGGTCCTATTATTCCAAGCAGATTTCCATCTGCAGTCACTTGTTGGTTTTCACCTGTATTTTAATTAATTTTTTGTCTTTATGCATGTGATTAAGCAATTGTTAGGAATGGAGCAATTCCTTCTTATGCAGCAAATATGGTGGTTAAGATGCAAGCCTGCTTGGGAAAGCAAAACTCTATGTTTCCTGAACTCTAAGTTTCTCTCTTCTGCATTTTGAAAAGGCAATTTATCTCAAGGGCTGCTGTGGTGAATCTAGAGCAGAGTGAGAAGCAGTTTTCTCATCCTGCAAAATTGTTCAAGATTTCAACCCATTTTCCTATCCTGCACTGGGACAAAACTGAGACCTTTTGAATCAGGCAGAGCTAGGCACTTGTACGTGGGCCTCCTATGTCCCAGGTAAGTGTCCTAACTACCAGGCTATAGGCTATTCTGAGTGGAGTGGGGAGGTGGGTGTCTCTCATAATCTCTCCTGTTAGAGCTGTTCCACTTTGTATAAATAATTTAATTTGTAATATGTGATACCCAGGTTCAAGTCTCCTACATCATGAGTACCCTAACCATGGGGTTATGGAGTCAATCTCTCTCTCTCTCTCTGGTCCAATGAATATTTAATTATTTATACAAAGAAGAAATGCTCCAATAGTGGAGCTTGAATGAGACTGGCTATATATCTTAGAGCTTGGAGAACTCACCTGGAATGTAGGAGACCAAGGTGCAAAGGCCAAGATCAGAAATTTCATCCTGGATCTAAGAGAGCTTCTTGATGAAAATAATGGGTTCCTGAGAAATTTTGGTTTTGTTGGAAAAATTCCTGACAAGATATAGATGAATGCAGGGGTGCTTGGTAAGGGTTGTTGATCTGTATGCTAAAATACGGTTTAAACATGGTTCTTCTAGGATGGTGTGTTGGGGACCAGTGTTGTAGCCATGTCGGTTACACTGGGTGAGTTACACAACATGTTGTGATAGATGTGTGCAGAACCCGTAGATCTTGAAAGGTGTGTTGTAGGGGGTATTGATCATTATAGCAGTAGAGATGTGTCTACAGGTTTTGCATGTGTTGCTCTGGCAGGGTGAGGTGCTGCTTAGAGTTGGTGTGTCTTGGTCTGTGGGGATCTTGCTTCAGATGATGAGAGCTCTGTTTAAAGGCCAGAAATGTGCGTGCAGGAATGATTTCTTTTAGGATGTCATCTCCATCCGAGTATGGGTTGTAATTGTTTAATGATACACCATATTGACTCCTTTGTAGGGACAACTTAGGGGTATGAGGTTGGAGGGTTGTTTTTTTCTGTACTGAAGCAGATTCTCTTGAAGTATTTGGGTGGCCTTTCCATGAAGTGATTGGCTTCTCTGGTGGAATGTGCTTTTTTGGTGAAGGTGGTTGTAAGTGTGCTAAAGTATGTACCCTGGAGTTTCTCCCCAGAGCATGGTCTGTGATACCTGACTATAGATAACAGATTTCTTGGTGTGTTTGGGGTGGTTACTGGATCTCTGGAGGAAACTGTGGTGATCTGTCAGTTTCTTGTATATAGTTGTCTGTAGGGTTCCATTGCTGAAACTGATTATGATGTCCAGGAAGTTGGTGCTGGTGTAGAGTATTCAAGAGAGAGTTTGATGGATGGTTGTTGAAGTTGTGATTGTAATTTATGAGGGAGTTTAGGTCGCCTGTCCAGAGGATGAAAATCTCATCAATGTATCTCAGGGATATAATTGTTATGGTGTATTTGTCCACTGCTATGAGGATCATTACCCCATACAACACACCTTTCAAAAGGCATGTGTAGAACCCATGGATATCACAACATGTGGTGTATCTCATGCAGTGCACTAAATGGCTCAATTACAAATATGTGGGTGAAACCAGACAATACACTCTCAAATGAACTCACACAGGAAAATGATAAAACACCGTATCACTCTGGGCTGAAGACTTTTCACAAAGTGATCACTCCATATCTGACCTCTGTCCTTGTCCTTAAGAGAAGCCTGCACAACATCTTCAAAAGACAAGCCTGGGCACTTAAATTCATAATTATGCTGGACACTAAAAATGATAGACTCAGTAGAGACGCTGGATTTATGGCTTATTACAAGAATCTGTAAACCACTAACCCTCTCTTTTTGTCCTATGACTGCAGAGGTGTTAAATGCCTACTTCACTTTGAATGGTCTCTTGCAATATGTGTTAACCACATATGCTAATCAGTCTGTTCCACATTGTATTTAGGGCTGTGATGCCGGGAGTTCTTTTCCCAGACCTGAAGAAGAGCTCTATGCAGCTTGAAAGCTTGTCCCTTTTGCCAACAGAAGTTTAGTCCAATAAAAGATATTGTCTCACCCACCTTGTGAGGGGACCAGGCAGTTTCAGCACCTTCACCCACAGGCAAGACACAGTCACCAGATCAGTGATTGCAACTCATTGTGACTGAATGGATCGTTAAGAGAGAGAGCCAGAGTCAGTGGCCTTAATGGCTCTGCTGAGGGGGCATCATCACCAGTTCAAACAGGGTGGACCTGATTGGGGAAAGGCAAGAGGTTTGGAGCTGGCTGGGAGAATGTAATTTTGTTCTCTTCCTCTAATGTAAAAAGAAAGTCTAACTTACCTTGTGACAAAGCATAAGTTTAGATGAGACTAAATATGTTCATAGGGAACAGGAGTACTTGTGGCACCTTAGAAACTAAAATTTATTTGAGCATAACCACATAGGCTGTTTGTTGAGTTGAAATCCTTTCCCCCCCTAATGCTTTAGTCCAGCTATCAGAGGTGCAGATAGCTCCCAACGGTGACAGCTACTCAGGTTTTCAATGTACATGTGCGTGTCAGAGAAGGACTATTACTTTAAAAGGACAGGCATGATGTTATTCCGAGTTAAGAAACAGGGTTTCTTATTGTGATGTGTGTCAACATTTCATAGATTATAAAGCCAAAATGGACTATAAGGCCAGTCTAATGTCCCGTATGACACAGGCCATAGAACATCCCTGAATTAATTTTCATTTGAATGAGAAAATATCATTTAGAAAAAAAATCCGATCTTGACTT
Organism: Terrapene triunguis; assembly: GCF_002925995.2. Taxonomy (NCBI): domain Eukaryota; kingdom Metazoa; phylum Chordata; order Testudines; family Emydidae; genus Terrapene; species Terrapene triunguis. The sequence goes on from NW_020698242.1 coordinate 9,009,673, forward strand.
TAAAATGTCAAAAATTAATTCTTGTTTGGACTAGAGCATATCTTGTAGAAAAATATCCCATCTTGATTTAATGTTTTTCAGCAATGGAGAATTCACCACAGCCCTTGCTAAGTTGTTCCAATGATTAATCACCCTCACTGTTAAAGAAACTGCACTTTATTTCTAGTCTGAATTCCTTTAGCATCAACTTCCTGACAGTGAATCTTGTTATACCTTTGTTTGCTAGACTGAAGAGTCCTCTATTATCAAATTGCTGTTCCCAGTGTAGTTATTTATAGACTATGATTAAGTGTAAGGCCCATGGGTCTAGAACCCAAGACCATAGCATTGCTAAGCAGCTGACAGCTCCAAGCTGCTACCCAGCAAGAGGTTCTAACTAGGTTGAACTCCACTTTCCATGACCTGCTGTGGACACAGACCATGGGAAGTTCCACCTATAGGATTTGACAGACAGCAGACCCCTGGTGCCTGATTGGCTCCCTGCCCTATATAAATCCAAGGGGCATTCTGGGACATGTCCAGGTAACAGTGTGGATCTTTTGTAGTTGCCATGATTGTTCCTTGCACTTGAATTCCTGGCTTGATCTCAGCTTGATTTGGACTTAGTCTCCTGACTTGGACCCTGAAACCTGATTCACACTCTGACCCTGGCCTGGACCTGACTACAAACTACTCTGCTTCACCCAGCCACAGGTTTGCCCCTGCTCTGACCCATGGCCCTGACTACCCTTGTTGGGATCCTGACATGAAGTCACCACTTAACTCCGTCTTTGAAGAGGGTATTATAACACCCCCACCCCAAAAAAAGGGTAGGAGAATCCTTTAATTGGAAAAGTCTGAAAATCAGAGCGTAAACAATAGTTTCTGATATATGGATGGAAGGTTTCCCCTCTTACAAGATCCCTGGTTCTGTTTTAAGACAGGGTGCATGTTCCATCTGCTGAATTCATCTAAGTCGGTCACAAATATTAGAAAATACTACAGTCTCTTGAGTAACACTGTGCCATTAGATGATAGCTCCTTATGTTAAGGCAACAATGACTGTACTGTAGAGACTCCATTTTGTGCTGAATTGTTGGTGTGCAGTTCTAAGACACCTGAAATCTTTGTGACAAGCTGGTTTTTTAAAATCTTTTTTAACAAAGAGTAAACTTCATCCCTTGCGCAAACTTCATCCTTCGCGCTATTCCATTTTGTTAAGTGGACCACCCAGGATGGATTTAGTCTGATATATCCAGGCTGGCTAACTGTAGTTCATATAATTGTAACTGGATAATTGCATGTACAAAGATACAATTATAGATATTTGTATGTGCAATTACCTGATTTGCATATGGAGTCATGGTAATTGCATGTGTAAATTAGATGTCATCTGCATTTCTGAAGGGTTTGATATTCTGGACCTGGTTTTTTAGATGTGTCTGGGGGGAGGTGTTAATAACTTTCGGTTCTATCTATACGCTAAAGAGCAGAAATAAATCACAGATCCAGAGGTCTCACCTTCCAAATGCAAGTGCCTAAGTTATACCTACAAATCTGCAGGCACGCTTTCAGCTTCTTCACGTCTTCCATTTATATGCACATATGGGCACTTCGACAAGAAATTCAAGGAACTATGGCCCCAGTCCAGCAATACACTTAAACATGTTTATATCTTTCTGCATGGGAGCTGAAGTTAATCATGACTGCAAGTGGGAAATCAGATACTTGTGCACAAACAAATATGCATGAGACAAGTTGTGCAATTGAAGTTACACGCCTTCATAAATATCTGCTGGGTTTGGGGCCTTTTCCTGCAAGCATTTTACTTGCATGATATTTTCAAGCACAAGGATGGCAGTACAACACGCTCTAGGGGGCACACAGAAGGTGCTGGGATTTTAAAGTGTATCTATTATAATGTAAATGTAATGTATAGTTGTTTTTAGTTCTGTTCGCCGTGGCAGCAATTCAAGATCATGCACAGTGTGATAAAACTAAACAAGCAAACTATGCATACAAGTCATAAATGTGTATAAATCAATTTTAAATGGAAACACAGCCAGTTTTTGTCTAAATAGCTCTCTCTGATCCATTCTCACAATGGGGATTCTTTTTTGGCTTCTCTGGCATTTTGTTCTGTTTGTGTCAGCCCAGGAGGCATTATGGACACCAAAAGTAACAATGCTTCCTCCAATAACACCTCCAAGCCTGGCCTGGCTAGATGGGTTATGACATTGTACAAAGGCAGCTGCTTCTGAGTATTACAGGATATTTTACTCCTGTCAGTAATTTTAAATAAATATGAACCACCAAGGGCGGGGGGAGGAAGAAAAGAAAAAGCAAAACCCAGGATATAATCGGACATTTCCACCTAGGGGGCGTAAGAAGCAATAACAGTTTATAAGCATGAAAGGGAGTCGTAACTTTTATCCTATTAGGAGAGAAATAAATTGACATATTAAAAGAATTGTATCCCTAGGATAGTGTGTTTTTCATTCATACCCCTGTGTTCCTACCATCCTCTGCTACCTGTTGTAATCACAAGACTGGTAAGTGCTGTTTTATTATTATTTGTATTACACTAATGACCCGAGGCCCCACTCTAGGTTGGAACCTCATTGTGCTAGATCCTGTACAGACACAGACAGTCCCTGCTCCGAAGAGCACCCAATATAACTGATTGAGCTTGCAAAGGCATTGACACTCAACTTGATGGCAGTTCTGTGTTTGTCAGTAATGTGATAACTTATGAATGCCACATCCAACCGATTCCAAAATTTCCGGGAATGCGAGAACCCTATTGAATTGGAAGGGAATTGGAAAACCAAAAGGCAGATGCATGTAATCCCTGTCATCTGATTAGCATAGCCACATCTTCAAGCACCTCTAAAATTGTCTACAGAGCAGGGCTCGGCAACCTTTCAGAAGTGGTGTGCCGAGTCTTCATTGATTCACTCTGATTTAAGATTTCACGTGCCAGTAATACATTTTAACGTTTTTAGAAGGTCTCTTTCTATAAGTCTATAATATATAACTAAACTATTGATGTATGTAAAGTAAATAAGGTTTTTAAAATGTTTAAGAAGCTTCATTTAAAATTAAATTAAAATGCAGAGCCCCCCAAACCAATGGCCAGGACCCGGGCAGTGTGAGTGCCACTGAAAATCAGCTCGCGTGCCGCCTTCGGCACGTGTGCCATAGGTTGCCTACCTCTGCTATAGAGCAAACAACTGCCTGATGGCACCCATTAACACCTTCCAGCATAATAATACCCCATCTCATCTCTACTCATCCTCCCAACACAGTTTAACATGTTGACACCCTGAACGACTCATCTCCCAGCGACAAGGTGGGTGAGGTAATATCTTTGATTGGACCAACTTCTGTGGGTGAGAGAGGCAGGTCTGGGAAAGGTACTCAGAATATCACAGCTAACTACAAGGTGGAACAGATTGTTTAGCATAAGTAGTTAGCACACTAAGGGACCAATCAAGGGGAAGTGGCCTGTTAAACCCCTATAGTCATAGGACAAAAAAGGGGGCTAGTGGATTACAGATTGTTGTAATAAACCATAAATCCAGTGTCTTTATTAGAACATGATTTTTAATGTCTAGCGATGTTATGAATTTAAGCTCCCAGGCTTGTCTTTTAAAAGTGTTGTGCAGGTTTCCTTGAAGGATGAGGACTGATAGGTCAGAGTGATTGCTTTGTGAAGTATTCACCCACAGGTGATAGGATGTTTTTGTCTTTTATCATTTTCCTCTGTGAGTTCATTCGAGTGCGTAGTGTCTGGTTTCACCCACATAGTTGCTATTGGGGCATTTAGTGCACTGGATAAGGTACAGCACATGTTGTGATCGGCATGTGTAGGACCCATGGATCTTGAAAGGTGTGTTGTGGGGGGTTTTGACCATCGCAGTAGTGGGGAGATGTCTGCAGGATTTTCATCATGTTTCGTGGTGCAAGCGCTGGGAGCTAGGGGGAAAAAGCGGGCACGCAGCACGCTCAGGGGAGGAGGTGGAGCGGAGGTGGAGGTGAGCTGGGCGGGGAGCTGCCGATGGGTGCTGAGCACCCACCAATTTTTCCCTGTGGGTGCTCCAGCCCCGGAGCACCCACGGAGTCGGCGCCTATGTTTGGATAAATTTCCCTCTTCCCAATTCTCCTGAAAATAATATCTATCATTGAGAGAAGCTCCTGACCTCATGTTCTCATTGTTCGAGGCCAGAGATGTGTGAGAAACCTCCTCTTCCTTTGTTACAAAATCACAGAGTTGAATAACTTGAGCCACTCCTATCCTGTATCTCACTGCAGGATGTCACAAGGCAGGCATATATTGGGGGACATGGGAGGAGAATGGAGCTTTCCTCATCTTTAGAATGATGAAGCCAGAGTGCTTCTCCATGTGGCATGGTGGTGATTTAATTGGTTAAGATGGACTGTTAATGGTGTCCACTGGTTTCATATTTCAAGTAAGAAGAGCAAAGAAATTTCATCGCCTTATCCTCTTTGTTTTCAGGTCACCAGTGTTTCATTGCTGCAGTCCAGACTATCAGGATAACTTCATGAGTGACTTGTTTCCCAGGAATTATAAAATGGATGATGTACAATATACAGATCTTGGCATCCTTGCCTCCTACAGCTGGGAGGGATGGAGATGTCACTCTTTCATTTATGTTTGCCCGGCTCTCTGGAGTTCTCTCCCTTCCTCTGTGAGTCACTTTCTCCAGGCCAGTCTGTTCTTTATCTTGGAAGTTGGGACTGATTCTCACTAAAGTGTATTATGCTAACACATGTGGGATAAAAATGATGCATTATAATATGCTGTGGTGTTAGCATAAGATGTCATGTCATTCTTGACCCATCACAGAATTATAGAAGTATCACAGAAGTGTAGGACTGGAAGGGACCTCAAATTTAACATGGGCTAGTGTATAAAACAGATCTTACCTGTTTAGGAAGTATTCTAAACACTTGACCTGGTCCTGCATGTGCATGCAGAAAACCTGCAACTCCCATGAGCACCTCTCAGCATCAGGGCCAAATTAAGGATTTTCTTAATATGTAGAGAGGCATTGGCCTCTTATTCACAGGTCCTATAACTATTCTAAGTGGCCTCAAACCAGACTCTGTAGTTGTCCATCAAAAATCATGTGCTCACTTTTTTGAGCACCTCCATTTTTGCATGCCCTCAAACACAGACGTGTGTGTCCAGACAGCATCACACGGGGTTGTCAGGTCTTTACCTCCCAAACTGACATGTACAAATGTCATTCACAAATATGAAAACCTGTGTTTTAGAGGGCAGACTTTTAGGGGCACTAACTCAGAAGCTGCTTTGAAAAATCTGATCCACAGTATACAAGTATGAATGAAGATATAGTCCTATGTTGTTCCTCTGTTAAGTGAAATGTGTTTGCCGTTTAAATGGGTTTGTTAATACTTGGGGGCGCATGAGTGAAAAGAAAAAGTTTCAGACTTTGGAGAATAGCCTTTCAGTTAAACAGATCAAACAGCAGATGTAGAGAGTCCATTAGCAACGTTCCTTGTCTACACTAAACTTGGAAATCGAACAGGAATAAACACAACAAAGCTTCTTTTTGTTTTTGTTTGTTTCCACACTCTAAACAGCGGAAACACTTCTATCTGGCTTGTAACCCACTGCCTATAGCCGACCATGTTCATTTACACCTTAACAGCATCAAGCCAAGTGTATTACCCTGTTTCCCCGAAAATAAGACAACCCCCGAAAATAAGACCTACTTCCAGTTTTGCCTCTCGCTGTAATATAAGGCATCCCCCCGAAAATAAGACCTCCCCGATAATAAGGCCACCCCGGAATATAAGGCCCCGAAGCTCCAGGAAAAATAAGACCTCCCCTGAAAATAAGACCTAGCTGCAGGCTTCAGTCGAGTATGTCAGGCCTCAACATTCAAAGAACTCTTCCTCACCTGTGCTCCCAAGCTGTGCAGGCGTGGGATATGAGCCCCTGCTGACTCCCTCTGCAGTTCCACTCCTTCAGAATTCAGGCGCTTCTGTGGACTTTTAATGTCAGGGACGTTCCTGGTTATCCACCCCCCTGATTTTACAGTGGTTTGGAGGTCCCCGAGTTCTTAATATTGGGGTTACCTGGATTTCTTCGTTTGAAATCTTACTTATATGGGGTGTAAGTATGAAAAGTAAAAATAAATATCAAAAAGTACCTAAATCAAACCTGCAATCTGTGTGTTCTCACAGGGAGTTGTGCAAGCCCTGCATTTGCATGTGCAACGGCATTTACATATGGGCATTTATACACACCGTTGTTGTCTTGGGATGCACATTTTGCAACAGTTTCAGTATCATTGCCTGCAAATTTCTCCCTGAAAGAATATTTTACTTAGGGGCAAAAGCTTCTATCCTATCATTGTCTGTCTGAGATTCAGAAACATGAGTCAGTTTGGAGTAGCATTTTGCCTTGAATTTGAGTTTTGCCTTTCCACCATTCACCGCCTATGTGCCACAGCTGGCCTGTGGTTGCAAAGCATTAAGGTTAAAACAAACTTTCATTCTATGACTGTAAATTGATATGAGATTATAATACATCTTTTCTGTTGGATTCTGTTGTAATATAACACAAAAAATGCACCATTATTTAAGTTGTTGGTGACAGATTTGCTGTTGGTTGCTTGCTCGCAAAGCAGAAACTAAAAATGAAACAAGAAATTGCACTTTGCCCCCATATTTAATTCCTTATTTATTTTATTTACAGCTTTGGGCTTTCTCTTGACAGTGGAAGAAATGTAAACCAAGGGAACATTAAGTGCAGGTTTAGTCTTCCGGGGTCCCAGAGAGCTGCAGTTCATTCAGTTGCAGGTTACTTAGCAGTTCCAGGCCACACCTGGGGGGTGATCAAACTGAACAGGAAGAAAGATGATTCCAGTGTTTTTAAAAGAGTCTTTAATGCTTTAGGGACCATTTATAGAGACCTTAGTTATGCTGATGAGCACATGCTCATGTGAACGGTCCCACTGAAGTCAATCAGGCTACTTATCTGAGGATGCACCCACCAAAGTGACTAGGGGCTTTTCGGCCCTTAGCCTTTTTGTTTGGGGTCTTCAGCTATATTTTCCAAAGAAGGATGGTCCAGGCTTGAGAGATGTGGGTTCAATTCCCTGCTCTAACACAGACTTCCTGTATGACCTTGGGTAAGTCAGTTAGCCTCTCTGGCTCAGGCCCTCCAAGGTAATCAGGTTTCCAATGTCCATTGAAATCAATTTGGGGCTCCGTGCCTCCATTCCTCATCTGTAAAATAGGGACAATTATACCGGGATATGGTGGGGATAAATCCGTTAAAGACTGTGAAGCACTCCGATACTATGGTAATGATATAGGTATCTTGGTGCCTCTGGGGATGTCTCTAACGTGATCCTTCATTGCCGAGTCTTTATGGATGACAGATTTACACCTCCTGTTGCTGCAGTCAGTAGATTTCCAGCAGGTGTCTGCCCACATGGAGTGCAAGATTGGGGCCTTAAACAACATTTATGGAAAACTCCAGCTTCAGAGTAAATGTCATCTTCTAAATCAGATCCTTAAAAAGCTACTGACTCTTTGCAGAGAATGAAGTCTGCTCTGTGTGTCATAGAACCTGACTTTTATTTTCTTCTCTCAGATATACCTATGCAAGCCCCTGTGGAAAATCAGCCCCGCTGTATGCGGAAAACTTTCATAAACACAGCAAAGTTAAGAATAATTTATCATGGAGACCCATTGTCTCCTTCCTATTCTTTTTGTTTTGTTTTGTGCCATTGGAGAAGGTCTCATGCTGTTTTCTCTCCTATTCCATGGAGCCTGGGAACTGAGAAACATTAGGGGGTAGAGGAAGCTCATTACCTTTCTAGCTGGCCCACATTCACCTAAATCCATTCAAGTTTGACACGGGTTTCATCATTCTGCTTCACCATGGGGTTCTTCTCATGAAAAACGCAAACAGTAACTCAGTCAATGGCATCGCTGCAAGACTTTTGCATTGGTTGGGTGTCCGCACATAACAAGCTGTAAAAGGAGTGCGTCATCCATGATCTTTTTATTTTTTTGTGAGGAGAAGTACATCAGGAAGTCTCTTAATCCTTGCTAGGTTGCAAAATGAGGGAAACTTGAACAACCTCCAGACGAAACCGGGATCAAAAATATGTATCCTATGTTTTTGGAATGACTCCCAGTTTTTTATGAAACTGTAGCTCTGATATCTTTCACAGAAAGACACTTGAGTCTGAGATCTTAAAACACTCCCCAGTAAATTTATGATAATGGACTCTGAGTTCTTTCTGGGGCTGCATTAAATAATATTAACACATGCTATTAACATGGTTCTTGGAAGCCTTTGAAGGCACACACTTACGTTTGAAGCAAGTAGAACTTAATTCGGAAGATTTTCCAACCCTTACCCAAATCCATTATTTTCCTTCTTTAAGATAAAGGCCTAGATCGATTGTGGAAAATGACCAGACTGCATTTCTTAAACTTACATAAGAAGATCACAATAATACATTCTTCCGGGACTACACTTTAAAGAACACATTATATATTTAAATACTTTATTTTTGCTGAAAAAAACATTTTTAGAGAGCTCTTCCTCGGAAGTGATCAATTTGTACTTATGGCCCCCACAGTACCTGAGTGCCTCACAGTGTTACATATATGTATCTTCACGGCACCCCTGTGAGGTAGGGAGTTATCTCAGTTTTACAAGCAGGGAACTGATGCACAGATAGGCTAAGGATTAGATACCCAAGGGATTTAGGTGCCTAACTGCTGCTTTTGAGGTCTATGTCCAAAATTTTGACACTGAAAACCTCTTCTCACCTGCCACTAACCCTGTACACACCTAAATTCCTGCCAGTAAAGTCCCCAAGGCCCCTAAATTTCTGCTGAGGTGGCTTTATGATGCCCACAAGTGCTGACATTGCTGAACTGCTCAGCACCTAAGCCCCAGAAGGGTGCACAAAGGGTGCATTCTCCTCCCTATCTTGCTTGTGGGGCCTAACTGGCATAAAACATGGCTAAGGAGGTCATGGAGAAGCTTATATCCAATAGCTCACCTCTGCCTGACTTGGAACAGGGACTTGGACCCAGGTGTCCTATCTCCTCGGTGAGTGCCCTGACTTCTGGGGTAGATCTTTTTCAATCTATCCTGTTGAAGCGGTTTCATCTTGCATAAACACTTAAGCATTCATAAACACTTAAGCCAGAGAGACTCTGTAACCTGTTGGTGGGCACACTTTCCTGGGAAAGCTGGTTTCCAGTCCTTGCTTCAATGAATATTGAAGTATTTCACTTCAAGTCCCTGTTCCAAACCAAGAGAGGAGATTGAAACCTGGGTCTCCCACATCCTAGGTGAGCTCTGTAAACACTGAACACTTGGGAATAAGAGGGTGCCTCACACCCTCTTCCTCAGTTTTGTGTGAGAAAGGGCTGACCTCGTTAGGGTTGCCAGTTGTAGCTGGATGAATTCCTAGAGGCTTCATCACATGACATTATGTTTAATTAAAGATTAATCCTGGAGGACTGGCAATGCTAGACCTGGTTGAGGTGCCGAACTCCATGGAAAGGTTCACTGCTGTGAATCCCAAGTGGAGGTAAGCACCTCCATCCGGGCCCACTTCTCTCCTCAGCATTTCCTATTGGGTAGCCTAGGCAGCTCCTGGGTCAGCTTGTTGGCTTTTGTGAATCCTACTCTTAGGCACCCAATTCTCCTATGCATTGTATAGGGAGCTTGGCACCTAACCCAGGCCTGTGGTGTTTACTGGATGGTAAGGTGCCTAAAGTTAGGCACTGCAATGTCAAACTTAAGTCCTCTTAGCGGTTCTAGCCCCAAGTGAGTCTAATTGGACACAAACTAGGATTAATAATGACATCTCTTGAAACATTCCTCAACTGACCAATAGATGGCAGCGATCCATCTACCATTCACTTGTAAATTATTATTTTTTATAATTGTACTGCCACGGAAATCCATATAGTGACAAATTGCTGTGTTCTTTTTCAGTGTTTCTGTAGTGCAATACAAACAGTTTATATAATTACTTTTCTTTGGATGAGGGAGTGGGAAGGAATAAACTCTGTAACAGGCAAAGGAGTAAAAAAAGAAAAAAAATCTGTCAAGGGTCCAGGAGAGACATTCACAGCATCCAGTTGACAATCCCCTGTAACCGTTCCATGACTCATCCACTGTGTGCAGTTAATTGTGCCTTATCTCAGCAGGGGGAAATGGGTTCATAATACTCCAGCATGTTTTCTTAAGAACTGTTGCAAATGAAAAAATGCAGAGGAAAATCGGAAACAAAGCAAAGCAAGCAAAAAGGCAAAGTAATAAAAGAATCACTAGGAGATTTGCATACCAAATATTCCATGCCCAGCGAAAGGAATCATTCACAATGACAGGTTCAGTGGGAGCTGAGGTGTTCAGCACCTCACGTGATCAGGAGCACAGGTTAGGAGTAGCAATCTGATCCAAGATCTTCCCCAACTGTTGCATTTTTCTCATGAGAGGACACCTTAGGTGTCCATTAGAAGAATTCAGACCGTAGCCTTTCGTTGTTACAGGTAACGTGTACCTATCAGGTAGCATCTGTTTCTGTATAAGCCTCGCTGGTGCGTGTCCGTGACCTGACAACAATTTAACATTTGAGTTCTTAATCTTGATCTTCTTGACTCATCTCATTGGTCACCACCAGGCAATTAGTCTCTTTGGTACAGAAAACAGAAGAGAAGGAAAAGACGGAGATGATAGCTGATTTACCTGTTATGTCTCAATCTCCAAAGGAGGTAGGAAGGCCTAATGGTTCCAGCATAGGAGATTTAGGTTCTGTTCCCTGTTCTACCACCAGTTTTTTATGTAACCTTCAACCCAAATGCTCAACAGTCTTAATTTTTTGGTGCATAAATTGAAATGCCTGGGGTCTGATCTCCATAGGTGCTAAGAACCTGCACCTCCCCTTGAAGTCAATGAAAGCAGCACCACCCAGGTCTTCAAAGGTGTGGGTTGCAGTGGAAGTTAGGCATCCAGGACTAGATGTACAAGGGGACCCTGCACCCTGCCATCCAGTGGAATCCACAGCCCTGAATTAGGCAGCCAGGCTCTCTCTACAATGAATAGAGAGAATTAGGCACTGAAGAATGGGCTTCACAAACACCCCTATGGTGAGTGGGAGTCGCCTAAGCTATCCTGTAGGAAATGCCGAGGAGAGCGAAATGGTTCAGTCCTGCCCTCTTAAGTGGCTTTTGATGGTTCTAGTCCCTAAATACCTGCGAGGTTGTGGGCTCAAGTGCTCAGCACAGATGAAAATCAGGCCCCTGAGGTTTCTCAAGTTGGGCATCCAAAATGAATGGACACTGGAGAAGTTTGGCTCTAACCTTTCTGCAACTCAAACTGCTCCATCTGTAAAATGATACTTCCCTGCCATGCACGAGTGTTAGGTGACTTTATTCATTGAGATTTGTAAAAGCTCCGGTCTGCCGCGATACGTGCCCTAGAAATTCCAATAATTAAATAATCTCACAGCTCAGCAAGAAAAGTCCTGAGCTGTCAGGAAGAAAAGAGAAGCAACACCAATCAAACCTTTGAGCTACTAGTGCCCTAACGTTCCCTTTATCCTGTATCTTTTGCCCCTTGTCAGGTAAACCTGCCACCCATATCTGGACGGATTACTGCATCCTCACAGAAGGCACTTTGCAGTATTTAAAGTAGAGTCAAAATATTGATGAATACAAAAGCTATGCTGACGTGTGTGTAAAAGATTGCAGCAAAGACCTTAAGGTCTCTTTAAACACAGCTATTTATTTTTCTTGGGAATTGATTCTCTCTCCTTTATAGAAATTAGTGGTGGTTCTCCTGTAATAAATCTCATTTGTGTAAAGGGCAGCAGGGGCGGAAAGCTCTCTCTGATTTCTTCTCTCCCCCCTTACTCCCCAAAATGGCTGGAGGAAAAGTCCCACGTAGAATCATTAATAATGAACTTGCATTTGACGTCTCTGGCAAGTTCTTGGCACGCCAGCTAGATAAATTGCTTTCCTATCTCTGGGCAGTCAGAACACAAACTTAGCCTACAATTAAAACCAGGAGAGCTGTGGATATCTTTTCTCAGCTTGGAGAATAAAGAAAACAACAAGGAAGGCAAACAGATGGGGCTCCGCGAGTGTGGCGGGGGGGAGGGGGAGCCCCAAAAACTATAATAGCTTTAAATCATTTTGTCAGCTAAGGCTGCTTTTGGGTGTGGTTGCTTGAGAAACATGACTTTATTTTCTAGACGTGGCAAAAAAAAAAAAAGGGCAGAAATCATACGTGGTGCCATTTAATTCTTGGGTTGTGACTGACTTTTGGACTAAACTACAGTGAAGGGACATGAAGTATGGGCTGACTTAAAAGATGACCTAGAGTTCAAAGCACTTCTGAAATGGATCTGATTCTCATAGTCCCTTTTCTGACTGGCTTTTCATTACACATCTGCTTTATATTGTTGCTATGTGCTGAAGCCTGGGAGCACCTGCATAGCTGGCCTGGAAAGTCTACAGCATCCAATATTTTCCTTTTTGTTTTTTGCATTCAGGCCTCATCTTTCCCCTGCAAATCTCAGGCTTTTACAAATACTCATTATTTCTGCTTTATAATTCTCAAATATAATAGGTAGACACAAATTATGACACTTGTTTTACTGGTAGGTAAACTGAGGACAAGCAACCAGGCCAAGATCACAGAGTGACTCAGTGGTAGGGTAAGGATGAGGACATAGGGTCAAGTCCTAGCCTCAGTGAAGTTTTGCCACTGACTTTGATGGGGCTAGGAATTCACCACAGAAGTCCTGACTCTCATCCCCTGGATCTACATACCTGTCAAAACTCCTTCCTATACCAATGGCTCATGATAGTTGTTAATGGTATTGCAAATTCTTGCAGATCATAGTGGCTATGCTCCTTTCCTAGAGGATTCTTTGAAATGGTCGAGGACCGCATTAGCCCACAACAACACTGCCTCTCATTTACTTCATCCAAAAAGGTCAACTTCTGAGTCATGTCCAGTAGGTCTCAGGAACTATTCTAAAGGACTCCTTCATGGTGGCATTTGTGTCCTTGATGAGCCGCCTTAAGCTTATTGGCTTGCTTATTGTACACTTGATTTGTAACAGTCATAGAAAGGAGTGATCCTGGTAAGCAATCAGCATGTGCTCCTGGCTGGAATTTGCTCCAAACTGTGTGCAAATGGGCTTCAGGCCAGCTCAGAGGCACTTTGTGACGAGCCAGGGAGAAATGCTATTTGAAATCTCTATGGGGAACAAGACAGAAGCAAAAACCTGGGAGATCCATGGTAATAACTGTATAGACACTATTCAAAATCAAGAATGAGTTAAGGTTATTCTCCATCCATGGAGAAGGACTTATATCCCCAAAACCCAATCTGGTCTTTCGGTACCTGAGCTTGTCCATTTTTATATATTTTATATTTAATCTAATAGAGATGTTGTATTTTACAGCAGTTGCAGTTTGGTTGGTACTTACACAGGACTTTTTCTCAAGTGTCCCAGAGTTTTACCAATGTTAGTTCTCACCACATTGCTGTGAGGCAGGCATTGCTAGAGCCACTTTAGAAAAGCCCAAAGAGTTAAGTCATTTAGTCAAGATCACCTACTGACTTTAGTGGCAAGGTCAGGAATAGAACCCAGGAGTCTTGACTCTCCAGACACTTGCGCTAAACAGCATCAGATACTCCCCCCCCTGATATTTGTCTTTGAAATTATAGTCACAATTTTGGGTCTGCTGTAAGCATAATTTGCTTACCCATAATTCACAACACTGATGTTAAGTATTCTAACAGAGCTAAGTACTCTGGGTGGTTCCCATGTGTAAGTCCCATTGGTTTTTCCATGTGAATTTACATGCAGATCAAGGGTAATAGTGATGTGTCTACACTAGGATTATTTCCTCCAGACCTTCAGTTGATCTCCAGTGCTAGTAACAGTGGTGGGATTCCTAGTGTAGACAGGGTTTGGGGTGGGCACTAACGTTTTAAGCATCTTGCTCTCTAGTCCTGCTCAAAAATCAGTATTGTGAAGGGCTGCTAAAGTTTAATAGAGTTGGGAAATGCAACATGGTTAAGAAGAAAAATCATCAGAGATGTGGAAACGTAAACTTGTTTCATGGAAAGATATAAAAAGGCTTGGGAGGGGTTTAGGGTTTGTCTTCACTGCATTGCTAGTTTAAGCTATAACTTATGACTTGCCCCACACCCAACTCCCGGCCAAACACAAATCTCTAGTTTGAGGTAAGTTGTGCTTTCAGCTTGAGCTAGCTGGCTTGTTGAGGTATGGGTTGAAGCTCGCATATTGCTGACACTGGAACTAGTAATGCAGTGAGGATGCAACAGCTTGAGTGACTCATCCACTGCTAATCCAATCACCCTGCACTGCTATTGCAGTCACCCCAGGTATGTCTACATTGCAATTAAAAATACATGGCTGGCCTGTGTCAGCTGACTCGGGCTTGCGGGGCTCAGGGTAAGGGGCTGTTTAATTGTGGTGTAGACTTGGGGCTCAGGCTGCAGCCCGAACTCTGGGACCTTCCCACCCTGCAGAATCTTAGAGCCCAGGCTCCAACCCGAGCCCATACATCTACACCACAATTAAACAGCCCTTTAGCCTGAGCTCATCAGCTGGCACAGGCCAGCTGCGGGTGTCTAATTTCAGTGTCTGTGTAGCTGGAGTGTTGTTTCGTGGTGTGGTCACTCTCATTCCACTAGGTTCAAATTAGGCTAGATTGAGTGGAATAACTCCAGCTAACAGTTACAGTGAAGATAAGCACTTGGGCTCTCAGGGTAACAGTAGATTTGGGTGGAACCATTAGGACCCTGGAGGGAGGTTTGAAGGAAATAAAGACAGCTGTTATGCTCAGGAGTACAGAGCATGATTAATATAATTGCTTTGGCCAAGACATTCAAAAATGACTAGTAATTTTTGGGTGCTGAATTTGAGACCTCCTGGAGGACCTGATTCCCAAGGATGGGTGTTCTGCACTTTCTAACAATCAAGTTCCTTTCAAGTGTTTCAAGTTGGGTCCCCAACATCACTAGTCACTTTTGAATATCTTGGCTTTTGTTTTGTACCTCCTCTGTGTGGGATCCATTCACACCACCAGCAGGTATTTCACCTTGTTACTACTTATTAGTAAGATCCAGCACTCCTGGCTTAGGACAGGGATAGCTGAACCAATACTCAGAAAATAAACATGGAATTTTTTATGCTTTGCAAGCAGGAACAGAGAAGTTTTCCCTGTGTCCAGGCTCCATCCCTGGGGATAATAAGAACAATAAGAGGCTTCACCAGAGCATGAAGCTTAGGGTTTCAAGGTAGACTCTTGCCAAATCAACCCAGGGTTTTGGGGGGCTTGTCTTGCAAAGTGGCTACTTTGGCAATGATCAGTTTTATTATGTGTGGAGTCACTGCTGAACCACATTAGAGAAGGATAATATTACAATAGTTCAGTATCAACAATGTTGCTTGCAAAGGAGTAATTTATTCCAGATGACTATTAATAATAGCTGTCCTTTCTAGAAGGGTTTTTTTGTTGTTTAAATCATTTACTCTAGGAAACTTTGGAATAATTTGGATTTCTGACAGTTTATAAGCTTGAAGATAAAATTTTTGCCAGGACAGGAAGCCTGCAAGGCTTTGCAAGTTCAATAAAATTAGATGTATTTTCACACTGATATTTCTTGTATCTAATGTTGTTTGTATGCATTGTAGCAAATTTCATTCTGTTAGGGATGGAGTAGGATCTAATGGCTGCAAGAGGCGTCAGGACTACTGGGTTCGGTCAATGGCTCCGTCACATCATAGGCAAATCATTACCCCCACCATAACTCAATTACCCACCTGTAAAGTGGGTATGATATTTATTAACCTCACAAGCATAATGAATTAACACGCTAAAAGCACTTTGAGGAAAGGCACATCAGATTTGTGATATGCATAGGTATGATGCACCTTCTTCATGGCGCCCCAGTAGTATGTGTGAACTGAGCAGCAGTTGACAGGGTCAAGGTGAAATTTAAAAGGTCTTGTTAACTTTGCTACTCTGCTTGAGCAGGTTTGAGGGAGCCAACACGATGGGAGGTCAAGCTGGGGTTGTTTGTTCTCTAAGCTATGAATCCTTCACCTCTTTGGATTTCCCCCCCTTTCTCTCTTTCTTTTAATAGACAGTGTATGTAATACAGAGAGGCAGGATCTGTGGGGCCACACAAACGCCTTTTCATTTCCAAACTGCAGCAGGCTTTCTAGTACACAAAGTCACCTGCATGCATGGGGCAGCAGGTGATGGACAGACAGTAGTACATTGTGATGAACGTGATACATAGTTCATGCCAACAGCTACAGTGTAGATAGAGAACCACCCAAGTGGAGTCTTTCATGAGAAACTCTCTCACTTACTCCTCTGCTTTTTAGTTTGGCAGGATGCTAGAATGGATGAATTTATGTCCCTCATGTAGTGCTATCCCTACACATGACAGAGTGAGCTAAGGATGCACTGAAGTGTCTTGGCTATTTATCTCCTGTTCTTCTATGTTTGGATGTCTTCTAACACTTCTGCTGAGCAAGGGCTGTGGTGATCTCCATTCACATAGCCTAATGTATATTGTTATTCACACACATGCTCCTCGCCCTCGGCATCTTGCTGTCTTTTACATTGGATTTTCTCTTTGAGACCTGTTTCAAAGCAGGTCTTATGTAAACGTGTTTATTCAAAAGCTTTTGTAGAAGTTCCCCAGCGTTTGTGCTTCTGTACTGCTGAGCAGCAAGCAGTGAAAGAACGTGAGGAGAATTGTTAGTACTGGCTGGTCATGGTCCTGTTTCACATTTGGAATAGATCTGCAGTGGGTTGGTTAACAAAATATTATGATCAGGGTAAATACCTTGCACCATCTTGCCAAGCTAAAGAGTCCTAATGAAGGTTCCAGCAAAGTCAATACTAAATCCAAAGACATTGACATTACAGTGTAGGCCTAAATCATCTCCAGCTGACTCTGGCTCTCGCCTTCAGCATTGAAATAGGTAGTTTCTTTTTAACTGAGGAAAGGATGAAGGCTGAATTAAATGGGACCATAACAAAGCCTATATTTCTGGTGGCTTTTTCCTGCTGGCTCTATCAAGTTTGATGTCTGACCACAGCTCAGCACATTTCACTTATTCCAAACATCTTCCCCACAGGCCACTAAGCTGAACTTCACATCTTCTGCTTAACAGAAACCAGTCTCTAGCTGTGGTGAGGCAGGAATATAACATACATGTGGCAGGTAATGCAGGCTGTGGTACTAAACAGAGCTATAAAGAGATGTGAAAGTACATAGACATAACCAGACTGAACTGCAGAAACTTTTATCATAACAGACAAACATCATGAAGTGCTAGAATCGAAACATATGGAGAAAAAGGCATAAGTAATTGGAATGAGGTATTCTAGGTCCTTTTTAAATCAGGAAAACGTTTTACAAATGAGAAATCATTCATAGTTAAAAGAATGGTTCTCAAGGCCAGTAAGGCAAATGTTTGACCCTACAGTTGTGCTTTGCCCTGAATGCACTTTCACTGTGTCCATCTGTTCAATGCTTGTGATGAAACTCAGACTCGGTTTAGTAGAGAGAGCGATTACAGATTGACCTAAATAGTGCAATATTCACCAATGAAACATATCAGCCCTATTTCAAATGTGGTCAGCAAACAGGGGTGCCCTGATAAATGTGAACAAACAGCAAATGGGTGCCCTGATAAATGTGGACAACTAAAACTTTAGATTCGATACAAAATCCTAGCCTCAAATATATATCTAGGTACATAAATGCCTCCTTTTCTTGCTTAAGGAATGATCCGAGCATCTTTGAAAGTGCCCTCAGTAAAATGCCATTCCACAGATCTGCTATACCTTTCCTGGCTCCACGACATCAAAGTATCCACAAAATATTTGCCTCTGAAGAGCTCTGTTAAAGGCTCTACTTTTGAGGAGCTGCATGAAGAAATCAAGAGAGAAGTCTTGAAATAGCTTTACCCAGAGGTGCAGAAAGATGTATAGATGTCTAAGAACTTTGCACTTAGCTAGCACTTCACAGTATTATTAGCTAAGTTTTATAGATGGGTAAAAATGAGAAACAGAAAGGATAAATCAGCATCACAGGATGAGTTGTTATCCCCAGGAGAAGATATCAGCTGGATTAGTAAGGTGCAATGAGCAACTAAGGAAAATATGTTTCACATGCTTCATTTCTCCTTTTCCAGCATACTCCAGTTATTTCTTCCAACACCACAACCTTGAGACAAGTCATTTCTCTAATCAAGCTATGCAAGCGTCATCTGTTCCTAGGTGGAAAAAGATTGAGGGGGCCAAGAACAGCAAGACCGAGAAAAGCCTTGTACCACTCAGAAAGGCTGGGAAACATCTCCTTACTGTCTTTTTTTTCTTTCTTTCCCCCCTGTTGATTCTGCTTTGTCCCCTTGCTTTGCCCTTGGTCCAGAGAAAGATAAAGTGAGACTAAAACAGTGTAATTTACATCTTTTGTGCCTTCATCATGTAAATTACACCAGACAGACTTTCTTTAAAGACTCTCATAGATTTTTCGGGGCTAAATTCTGTTCTTAGACTGGTGTAGATCCAGAATAACCCCATGGACTTCAAGAGAACTGACTTCAATGGATCTGTCCACCTTCCATCCTATTACACCTACTTCTCCACAGGCAATTTACAGCATATTACGCTGCACCTCTTAATTTAGGTATTTGGTGCATTATTTATTATCCCTTATTTCATTTACAAGGCTCATGGTTTTGATTCCTAAAAATAGTTTTTCCTGACAGTCTCTCATCATTATTGCTTTTGTCTGGGATTTATTTATTTTGTAACCATGGATTAGACTAAATTGCTGTATGAGATTAAAATTTGCTGTATCAGAAGTGTGTGGTTTAGTAATACATACCAGCAGGTCATCTTCACTGCATATAATAAATGTTTGTTTGCTTCACTCGAAACGCCCTGAGCCCAGTTTGGCTATCGTTTACACCAATGTACAACTGGAATAACTCCATTTACTTCAGTGAAGTTACTCCAGATTTATTCCAGTGATATAAAGAGCAGAATTTACCTCCTGGTATATCTGGGTATGTGTACACAGTGCAAAAAAACCCACACACCATGCGACAGCAAGTCGCAGAGCCCTGTGGGGATAAAAATAGCAGCGTAGTGTAGACATTTGGGTTTGGGCTGGAGTCTGGGTTCTGAGACCCTTCCCAACACTGGGCTTCAGAACCCAGGCTCCAGGCCAAGCCTGAATGTCTGCACTGAAATTTTTAGCCTGAGAGCATTGATCCAGGCTCTGAGACTCACCATGGTGGTCTCTCTATCTCTCTTCCCCCCCCCCCCCCCCCCCCCCCCCCCCGTGTAAATGTACCCTCGGAGTCATTTTTGACCAAAAGTAATATGAAGACTACAGGAAACAGCTCATAGATGAGTGGGCAGGGTTTTAAGTTTTAGATTTTTCATGGAAAATGTAAGCAACGTCTAGGTGGAGTTGATGAAGAAAGCATGCGAAAGGTAAACAATGAGCCCAGTTTCCTTCAGTGTCACAGAATTAATAACTCCCATTCTTTCATCAACTGAAAACGCCAAGCCAGTTCTCTGAATGATTGGCAATGGATGCCTGGCATACTATGTTAAAAGGCTAATGAGATTCTTTTCTCCGATCCCCACTTTAGAGCGATTTAAGTACAAATATTTCTAATACAGTGAAGGCTTATTAAAGCAGACTGTCCCCTGAGGAAATGTGGCTCCCTGGCTGTTTTTATTCCAATTGCCTCTGTTAAACAATGGATTTCATTAAAGTTAAGTAGTTTTCTAAGTAGAAAATTGGACAAAGGAGACGGAGCAACATTTAAACTGAATATTCTAAGTACTGACTGGAAAGCATCTATAGCTATTGGGCCTGTGGAAGCAGAGTGACTTTAGTCTCTCATGTGCACCAGGGTAAATTAGAACAAACTCCATTGAAGTGACCAGAGTTACACTGGTGTAAAATTGGCATGAGATCAGAATCAGGCCTGTAGTTCCTTGTTGTTCAGTTTTCTCTAAACAGACTGTTCTGATCCTGTATATTTTGATCATTTTAATAGGTGATGGCCTGTACTTATTTCGTTGGCCTCGTCGCACTCTTGCATAGTACATGAGATGCCAGTGCATCTTTCTCTGAAGGCTTGTCCGACGGAGAGTGTGTGTGGGGGGGCAAACTAGGGTATAAATCTGCAGTGCACTAGCGTGCTGTGCGCTAACTGGCCTCGTGGACCCTGCTAGCGTGCACTAAAAGCTCCCAAGGAATAGTTCAACATGCCCTGGGCAACTTTTAGTGTGCAATAGAAGAGTCCATATGGCCAGTTAGTGCACAGCATGCTAATGCACTGTAGAGTTACACCCCAGCTTGCCAGGCACTAACTCTCCATCCCGACAAGCCCTAATAGTTTTAGCCTCACTGTCTAATGATGCTGCAGGATTTCACTGAGGGCCAGATTCTGCCACCGTTACTCACACTGAGTAGTACCTCACACTGTGAGCAGGCCCACTGATTTCAGTAGGGCTATTTGCAGACAGTACTGCCAACCCTGAATGATCTGGAGCCAGTGGCAATCTCTAGTTCCTCGTCCAGATGAATTTACGCCTCAGCTACAAGGGTATGGTTAGGAAAGACAGAGAGGAGAGACTGCACTTGTGTGCCTAACTTGTGTGAATATCAAGCACGTATATGGACAAAACTACCTGGCTTGGGGGTGAAGTGAGTTAGGGTAAGGCAAACTCCATGCGTGATGGCACAATTTGGAGAAAACTCTTAGAAACATGTGGGGCTTTGTATCCGCTGTGCCGTCTTTCTTCACGCAGGGATCACACACAGTCTCAACTTTGGAATTCCTCATAGATCAGTTGGACAATCCAGTACGTGCTGGAGACATGTCACATTCAAGGTGGAAGGAATTTTAACTGAACTAGGTGAGCCGTGTTGTAAAAAGGCAAAAGCTGAGCCGTGGTACTAATGTTCATCATAGGCATGTGCTCTATGATTTCTTAGTAGCTCTATGAAATGATGGCCCACGTTGATTGTTTTAGGTGTCTGGTGCTCTATTTCTGCTAATGCTCAGAGCTGTCTCCCCTCAGGAATAAATGAGTCATTTCCAGTAAGTGCTTGTCATCTACATAAGGCAATTAGTATTATGGATCTGGACCTGGAATTTGTGGGGACTGTTCAGATCCAGGGTTTGGGTTAGGCCCATTACAGAGAGAAACTGCAAACTTTTCGATCTGTATTCAGGCTCATCTTACAATGAGGGATCATGGTCCAGTGGGTAATACCAATAAATAATAATAGGACACTGGATTGGGATGCCTGCATTCTATTCCCACGCACCCGCTGGACAATTGCCCTTACCCCGCTGGTTCCCCTTCTACCTTTCATCAGTGTTGCTCACTGGGGCAGGGGCTGTTTCTTACTCTGTGCTTGTACAGTGCTACCACAACCGTGTCCCAATCTTGGTTGAGGCTCGAAGACACTATTGTAATGTGACTAAGAAGCCTTTCCCCCACCTTACTGCTCCATGGGTGTTTTAGGCAGAGTTGTGGTCCGGGGCAAGCAGCTTTAACTATGGAGCCCACTCTGCACTATTGCAGGAAGGGATGGTAGAACGAGCCCATGTTATGCTGTAAACATCAATGGAATCAGAAATGAAGTTCTGGGTTAAGAGCCCCTCTAGGGATTAACCTGTTTTTCTTTGACTGAATCATCTGCCAATATCTAGAGGATGGAGGTCAGGTTCTTCCACAGGGCAGTTCTGAGAGTTTCCATGCAGTATCTGGTATTCATCTCCAGCTGCTGATCATCAGTTTAGCATTGTTTCTCCTAATTGTTTCCTGAAAGTGATTATCTCCAGAGAGTCTCTGTGGATTTGCAGGGACTGGAATTGTTTCCCCGCCATGCTGTATGCAGCCCTACGTTCAAGCACACAACGGGGACTTTTAGTGAGTACTAGCAGGGTCTGCAAGGACCAATTAATGCACAATACATTAGTGAACTATAGAACTCACACCCCAGTAGTGTGCATTGCTGCTGGGTGTAGGCAAGCCCTCCATGTTTGTTCACTGAAATACACTGAATCGTCAAAACTGAAACGTCACAAAACAGGGTCGGTTTCAGCAAATCTTCCAACACAAATCATTTTTTTTTAAGGTTTCAAAATTATTTCATTTCAACATTTTCTATACAAAAAAATTCCAGTTTTACAGATCAAAATCCCTTACATTTTGAAACAAAAAGTTAACAAGATGGAAAAATAATTTATAGAAAAAAAGGTCAAAATCAAAACAATGTTTTGATTGGCCTGAACGGACAATTCTTTCGGTTTTGACTTTTCATCCCACTTTGGGATGAGGAAAACTTTCAAATTCTCAAAAATATTAATGGGACAGGACAACTATTTCCCACAAAGCTCATGTCCATAGAAGTAGTATGGTTCCACAACCCTTGTGTGGGGATGGAATTAAGGGGGAGTGGGAAAGATAATCTGCCTAACTCACTTGCAGCATTGATGCTTATTAATACTGAGGCCATGTCAAACTCCTGCAAATAAAACCTTCAGGCCACAACATGCTGTAGTCTCCCTCCCTCTCATATTCTGTAGAGATATAATGTAAAGCACACCATATCAATTTAGTTTTTGCAATGTCTTTCTACTTTACAGCAGACAGTATCAGGGCTGTGATTCTGCAGAGTGGATGGGATGATTTTTTTTAGGAAATTAACACTAAATAAGTAGTGCTACCAATAGATAAACTGCTCCAGTTGTCACAATATATTTGTGCCGAGTTCTCTAGGAACTTCTCATTGCAATGACCAAAAGCCATGACAAATCAGGGGACAGGCTTTTTTCCCCTGGAATTAAATGCACAGAAGTATTGACTTCAGGGGTTAAGCATACTGGACCGACAGACATTTTCCAAAGAACTGCTGGTGTTCATAAATTTGAGTTTAACCTTGGTGTGAGACAGTATCTTCTTCTTCTGTTACCATTAGGAAAGGGGAAGTGGTCAGAGGATTCTTAAAATTGTGAACAGCTGGAGGCTACAGATGGTCATTTTTGACTCAGAGAATTGACCTGAGAATATGGCAGGATGTTTTGTTCAGACTAAAACATAGTGATTATAATGAAAAACACCTCTTTCTAAAGGGGACTGTGGTGAATGGAAACGGGTCCTTTCCCTTATTGCATTTTTGTCTGTCCTGCTTCCTAAATTATTAATCATAGAGGGTGAAACACTGGCTCCATTAAAATTAATGGCAAAACTCCCATTGGCTTCAATAGGTTCAGAATTTCACCCACTAACTTTTCTATTAAACAGCTGTAACACATAAATAGGGCCCAACCCCAAAGTAACAACTGTGACATTGGGCCCCACAATGGTGACAGAAGTTCTTGTTTGTTTGATCAGGCTCTGATCCTTCAGTTGACTCTACCCTGTGTCTGCACAGGATCATAGAACACAGGACTGGCTGGGACCTCCTGGGTTATTGAGACCAGTCCCTTATTATCACAGGCAACCCTGACATACAATCTTGCTCAGCAACTTAACAAATACAAATTACTCAGGATCAGGATCGACTACTCAAGTAAATAGCTTTGTTTCTAGAATCGAGTCCTTTAATAGCCAAGGCCCCAATCCTACGAACAAAGCTGTTTACTTGAATGGTCCCCATGAAGTAGCACTCAACATCAGCAGAATGATAGGGGAGTGGGCCGGGAACATAAGTGCCGACTCCATGGGTGCTCTGGGGCTGGAGCACCCATGGGGAAAAATTAATGGGTGCTCTGCACCCACTGGCAGCCAAGCTCCCCTCACCCCCCACCCCACTTCCTCCTCCTCCCCCTCCCCTGAGCATGCTGCGTGTCTGCTCCTCCGCTTACCTCCCAGCGCTTCCCACCCGGCTGCCACCAAACAGCTGTTTGCATGCTCCGGGAGGGAGGGGGAGGAGTGGGAATGTGGGGCACTCAGGGGAGGAGGCGGGGCCAGGGCGGGGATTTGGGGAAGGGGTTGGAATGGGGGCAGGGAAGAGGTGGGGCAGGGCCTCATGGAAGGGGTGGAGTGGGGGCGGGGCCGGGGGCAGAGCGGGGTCGAGCACCCAGGGAAAAGAGGGGAAGTCGGTGCCTATGGCCAGGAATATGCAGAAACGTGTTCCCACACTGTTGACCTTGCATGCAGGGTATGTGCAAAATCATGCCACATGGAGGATGCCATTTTATACAGAAACATGCCAGGGGCAGGGGTTGTGCTGGCGGGGCAAGGTCATGCCGGCAGGGGCAGAGGACCTGCCCTTAAAAAATCAGGACTGAACCCCTGTATCACTTGCAAGGGGCTACCCTGTCAACAACTTGACTCGCATGAATACATTTTTGCAGGATTAAGGCAAAAATTAGTATAACACTTTTTAAAAAAATATAGAGCATATTTCCACATTCAGCCCTGAAGACCTATCTGTGTCATGCTGCCTGTCAGAATCTGCTTAAGTGACGTTGTCACACTGTAGGAGATTTGTTGCCCCCTTTGCCCTACCCGCTGTCTGTTTACTTGGCTGTTTTCGAATTGTGAGTTGCTCAAAGCAATGATTGCTCCTTTCCCCTCTGTTCAGAGCGTTTAGCACTTTCTACCAATAATAATTAATAAAAACAATGCATGTATAATATAAAGTCTGCCCTTAATGACTGAATTTCTATTTATAGTGAAGCCGAATGAAAGGGACTGAGGCCAGATCTACACTATAAACTTACATCAGTATAAGTATGTCATGTCACTAACTCTGTCACAGAAGCAGGAAGCCTGCTAAATAACCAGTGGGGCCACTGGATGATCAAGATCCTAAAGGAGCACTCAAGGACAATAAGGCCATTGCGGAGAAACTAAATTAATTCTTTGCATTGGTCTTCATGGCTGAGAATGTGAGGGAGATTCCCAAGCCTGAGCCATTCCTTTTAGGTGACAACTCTAAGGAACTGTCCCAGATTGAGGTGGGCCATTAGAGGAGGTTTTGGAACAAATTGATAAATTAAACAGTAATAAGTCACCAGGACCAGATAGTATTCACCCAAAAGTTTTGAAGGAACTCAAACGTGAAATTGCAGAACTACTAACTGTGGTTTGTAACCTATCATTTAAATCAGCTTCTGTACCAAATTACTGGAGGATAGCTAATCTGACGCCAAATTTTAAAAAGGGCTCCAGAAGTGACCCTGGCAATTACTGGCCAGTAAGCCTGTACCAGGCAAACTGGTTGAAACTATAGTAAAGAACAGAATTGTCAGCATAGAGATGAATATCATTTGTTGGGGAAGAGTCAACATGGTTTTTGTAAAGGGAAATCATGCCTCACCAATCTATTAGAATTCTTTGAGGGGGTCAACAAGCATGTAGAGAAGAGGGATCCCAGTGGATATAGTGTACTTAGATTTTCAGAAAGCCTTTGACAAGGTCCCTCACCAAAGGCTCTTAAGCAAAGTAGGCTGAAATGGGATAAGAGGGAAGGTCATCTCATGAATTGGTAATTAGTTAAAAGATAGGAAACAAAAAGTAGGAATAAATGGTCAGTTTTCAGAATGGAGAGAGGTAAATAGTGGTGTCTCCCAGGGGTCTGTACTAGGACCAGTTCTATTCAACATATTCATAAATGACCTGGAAAAAAGGGGTAAATAGTGAGGTGGCAAAATTTGCAGATGATACAAAACTACTCAAGATAATTAAGTCCAAAGCAGAGCACAAAGAGCTAAAAACAGGACCGGCTCTAGGCACCAGCAAAGCAAGCATGTGCTTGGGGCGGCACATTTCCAGGGGCGGCATTCTGGCCATCCTTTTTTTCCGGGGCAGTTGCACTCTCGGAGCTGCGCCACTTGGTGAAATTTCATAAACGTGTGTATTGTTATGAAGATCACACACAGTAAATTAGTGTTCCCTTTTTCTAAAAGCAATGAACATTGTTATGAACACACTAAACCTCTGTGACTGATTAATTTAAAATAATGTCTGTTTCAGTGAGTTAAATATGTAGTAATCTGGAATGATGACTTTATGAAGGCTTAAGAGTACATTTAAAATATAAAATCAGCTTAGAAATACTGATTAAGAAAATGTAAAACAGACAAGAGCTGCATCATGTATTCCATAATATTTAATGTTGTATTCAGCAAGACAGCTGACTCGCCCTTACTACAAAGTATTTGCAAATAAATGTCTGACAAACTTCAGGGCATATCAAAAAACTGGTGACTGACATTTTTTATTCCCAAGTTTAGTGCTTTTAATTAGGTACCTTCTGCATGTCCATTCTGCATGAGGGAGAGGATACAGGGGTCTCTGCGGGGAACTGTGACTCTCCGCCACCGTGAGGCGGGCCGGGCATCTTGTTATTCTTTCTGCCTTGTCCCTCCACCCCCCCCCCCCCCGGCCGGGCTGCAAGCTCAGGCTACCGTGGGGCAGAGGGGCACCAGTTTAATAATACTGCATAGGGCCCCATAAATCCTAAGGACGGCCCTGGGGGTGCCAAAAAGCGGTGCCCTGGCTTGGCAGGGAGGAACCGCCTTCCGGACGCACCGGCGAGCCAGAGCGTCGGCTTGCAGGGGTGGTGAGCCCCAGCCATTGAGGAGCCGGTGCGGCGCTGGGGGGCAGGAGCCCTGCAAAGGTGGCGGCACTACTAACGGGGCGCAGCCGCGCCCCTTGCCCCTCCTGCCCAGGCTGCGGCCTGGCACCCCCCCCGTGGGGCTCCTACAGGCTGCAGCAGATGCATATGGGCATAGCCCCCGTGCACCCCCCAGCTTCCCCCTCACCACACTTGGGCTCTGCAGCTCCTGGGTATGTGAGCCACCACCGGGGCGCGGGGCCCTGAGCCTGCTCCAGGAGGGGTAGCGGCGGCGGCGGCGGCTCACACTCCCGGGAGCAGCAGAGCCTGAGCGTGGCAAGGGGAAAGCCGGGGGGGGGGGGGCGCACGGGGGCCTCTGCCTGCTTGCATCTGCTGCAGGAGCCCCTAGGAGCCCCCAGAAGGCAGCTCCTCCCTGCCGAGCTGCTGCAGCGGCCCAAGCCCGGCAAAGCCGGTGAGTAGACTCGGGGCGAGGGCTGCCGGGGTGGAGTGGGGTGGGGAGGGCTCATGGGGGGGGCTGTGCACCCTCCAGGGGAGTTCAGGGGGCGGGGAGGGGGGAACCTGGTCTGGGGAGCAGCCCCTGGGCACGGCTGGTCCCTGAGCAGGCTGGCCCCTGGGGTCTATAAAGGCTCGTTGGGATTTGCCCCTCAATGAACCGATGTGCCGGGGGGTGGGGGCGCAAGGTGGAAGTTTTGCCTAGGGCGCAAAATATCCTTGCACCGGCCCTGGGAGTGAGATAATCCAGATTGTCAGTTCTCCCCTGCTACTCCACCCAAGAAGACTGCTGGAAACAATTAAGACTGAAGGGGGAAAGAACTGGGCCCAGCCTGGAAGGGCATCTGGCCTGGGAAGAAGATTATTAGAACCACATTTAGGGTGAGAACTCGCATGTAACCAGTCTCTTTAGTGTATTAAGCTTCATTTGCATGCTCTGTTTTATTTTCATAGTAATCTGCCCTGTTCTGTCTGCTACCACCTTAACTACTTAAAATACACCTGTTACAGTTAATACATTTATTTCTGGTTTATAATACAACCCAGTTTATGTGATTTCTAACTGGAGGGGGAGAGGGGGAGAAATTGTGCATACTCTCTTCACCATTGAGGGAAGAGGGGACTATAATATATCTTTGGGTCTGTACTCCAAGGGAGGTGGACATCTGAGTGCTGGAGCAAGTCCCTTAGTCTTCCCAGAGCTGATCTGCAGCTGGGTGTGGCTCTGCCTGTGTGTGTGTGTTGGAGGAGGTTTTAAGAGCCTGGCTCAGCAAGACAGGTTAAAGGGGGCCCATGCTGGCAGAACCAGGTAGACTCAGTGGGATCTCAGCACATCAGGTGACTTCCCAGGGGGTCCAGCCTGTCACAGAGAGATTAATAAGATTGGGACTTTTCAGCTTGGAAAACGTTCTTTACTCCTTCTCATAACACAAGAACTAGGGGCCACCAAATGAAATTAATAGGCAGCAGGTTTAAAACAAACAAAATGAAGTATTTCTTCACACAATGCAAAATCAACCTGTGGAACTCTTTGCCACAGGATGTTGTGAAGACCAAGAGTTATAACAGGGTTCAAAAAAGAACTAGATAAATTCATGGAGGAAGGTCCATTAATGGCTATTAGCCAGGATGGGCAGGGATGGTGTCGCTAGCCTCTGTTTGCCAGAAGCTGGGAATGGGTGACAGGGAATAGATCACATGATGATTACCTGTTGTGTTTATTTCCGCTGGGACACCTGGCACTGGCCACTGTTGGAAGACAGGATACTGGGCTAGATGTACCTTTGGTCTGATCCCGCATGGCCATTCTTATGTTATGTTCATTCCAGGGTATGAAAAATCCACACTCCTGAGTGGCACACTTATACTGACCTAACCTCCAGTGTAGACAGCGCTATGTTGGCAGGAGGGCTCCTTCTGTTGACGAAGCTACCCCCTGGCAGAGGTGGATTAACTACACCGACGTGAGAAGCTGTGCCGCTGCAGCTTTTTAAGTGTAGCCCTGCCCTGAGGTTTTTTTTTCAATCCATTGCTTAGTGCAGTTTGCTATTCCAGAACTTCCATGGGAGCCACGTTTGGATATTCCTGCATGCAAATAACTCCATTGAACTCGATGGGCCAAATTCTCTCAGTGGCAAAACCCCACTGACTTCAGGGAAGTGACATCAGGAAAGAATTTGGCCCAGTGTAACTATTAGTGGAGTAATATGAATAAAGGGCTCAGAATCTGGCCCTTAGATGGTGGAATTCAACCCTAATGCAGGGCTGAAATTGTGCAGAGGGCCTAGGTGAAGACTCAGCGCTGAGTAAAGCACCATAAATTTTCTCAGTGGAGTAAGCCATAAGTAGGTTTCCTGGGATTTCAGTGTATCTCATTCAATGCCGTATGTTCGTTTGAGATAGAAAATCATGCCAATTTGGGACACATGTGCAAAATATCAGGCTGTAGGACACACATAAGGAAAACATGTTTTTCTCCATGTGAATGGCGCCTCCAGCAGCCACAGTTCCCCTCTCCCCCCATTTCACTAGCCTCAAAAATGCATCCATAAATATTATTCATCGTAGTGGTCTGTAAAGATTTATCGAGGATTGTAGTTTGCTGCAAACATCTGAAAGACTAGGAGCCTTGGCTATATACTTGTCACTCAGTAAACAGGCACTTTTATTTACCACATTCAGTACTCCAGGGGGACAGTCGTTATAAGTAACAGAGGCAGAGAGAGAGAGAAAACTGTTCAAAAAGCAGCTCACATAGGGGAAAATATAGGGATGTTTACAATAATCTTGTCAACATATCTGGGGGGAAAAAAGCATCTTTCATCACTCCACTACATTTGTTTATAATTTTGTATGAGAAAATACTCCAGAAAGAAAATTGGTCTGAATTGTGTGTGAAGTACTTAGTCAATCTGGATAATATAGTCAGAATCTACTTATGGAGTTATGAAATAATGCTGATATTCCAGGAAAATACATCTGGTTTT
This sequence comes from Terrapene triunguis, assembly GCF_002925995.2. Lineage (NCBI taxonomy): Eukaryota > Metazoa > Chordata > Testudines > Emydidae > Terrapene > Terrapene triunguis. The sequence goes on from NW_020698242.1 coordinate 9,039,361, forward strand.
CACTCGATAAATCAATCAATTCTTGGCACCTAGAAGTTATTGGACCTCTACATTGTATGTGATTTCTTCATTGTTGGTAAAGCATTTTTTTTGAAAGCTGACATATCTGCTAAAAATAAGGGTAAGAGATAAACCTTCATCAATCTGTGAACTGTAGTTCCTTAAAAATCAACTATATTCAATCTACAGCATGCCACGAATGATTTTTGACGTTATAAACATGCTAACCAATATCATGTGTTCCTTCTAGCACCCAATGCTGCAGTCTTCTCAAAGACCACACTCTGATTTTCATTACTCTGCAGTTTTACAGCCCCTAAGCCCGAGTTCTGCGAGCCAGAGTCAAGAGACACAGGCCAGCCGTGGGAGTTTAATTGCAGTGTAGACATAAGACTGTTGGTGACTTTACCAAATTAAATAATTGCTGACATAATTACTCATCTCTGATTGTTTCATGCAGGGCTGAGGTGGCTAAATTCTAAAGACTATTACGGAATGCATGGTTGTGCAGGAGAGGGAGGCAGTGGATCTTAGGGAAAGTTGTATTTTTCCCTCTTTCTGTTTTAAAAGCAGATAAAATAGAAAACATGTTTGTATTCTATTTTCCTGTGCTGTGCTTTCTTCTGTTAATGGTTTCCTTATTATTCTTTTGGGCTTTTATCCATTGAAGACAATACTTCATCTCCTAAAATCATGCCATTTTTAACTTTATACAGAAGCAATAATAATAACGTTAATATTTTCTTAAATGTAATAATGTATCTGCTTTTTGGATATACTGAAGAAATAGGGAAGAAGTTGTTTTCTAGAGCAGTGGTTCTCAAACTAGGGCTGCCGCTCGTTCAGGGAAAACCCCTGGTGGGCCAGGCCAGTTTGTTTACCTGCAGCGTCCGCAGGTTCGGCCGACCGTGGCTCCCACTGGCCGCGGTTCGCTGCTCTATGCCAATGGGGGCTGCAGGAAAGGTGGCCAGCATGTCCCTCGGCCTGTGCCGCTTCCTGCAGCCCTCATTGGCCTGGAGTGGCGAACCGCGGCCAGAGGGAGTCGCGATCGGCTGAAGCTGCGGACGCGGCAGATAAACAAACTGGCCCGGCCCACCAGGGACTTCCCCTGGACAAGCGGCGGCCCTAGTTTGAGAACCACTGTTCTAGAGTGCTCCTCGGTTATTACTGCTGGAAAGCAAACGGTTCATTATAAGTTATGAACTAGGACCCATTCCTTCATTCTTTGTGCAACCCAAACTCCCATTGATTTCAGTGAAGATTCAGGATCAGGACCAAATTGATATCTCTATATAATTATATACATTCTGCTCAGAAAAAAACGTCGTCTGGTTTTCTTAAAGGTGTATATAGCGTATACTGGAATATTGCATTGCCTTGGAATACTGCGTTCAGTGTTCATCGAAAAGCTAGGCTGCAAAATATTCTACAATTAATCTAAGAACAGGGTGTGCCTATCACAAAATGTATCCAAGATTTGGGGTGAATTTAGAAGCAACTAAAACCAGCCAAATAATCAAAGATTTCCCCCTTCCTTTGGTGTGTTTTTTAAATGAACACTGATGGGACAGGCCGTTCTCCTGGAAAAAGAGAGAGATGGATAATCTGGTTTCTATGTTTAACACTTTGATGTGATTTCCTTGGTACATGATCTAGTATCCCGTCAAGGAAGAATGAACGGCGGCAAATAAAGACACACGCTGTGTTGAGGATGGCACAGAGCATCTCCCCATCAGAAGGGAGCTGTGGTCATTTCCCCCCCACCCTCCCAACCTCCGCACACTTTGCTTAAGTTAGACCAGGGGCTGGAAACAATCCAGAACAGGGCTGGCACAAAAGTGGCATCATGCCACCTTTCCTCTCCATCCCCTGGAACTGAGAGTTCTTTCCTGTGCCAGCCAGAGGTACAGCTTAGAACAGGGGTCGGCAACGTTTGGCACGCGGCTCGCCAGGGTAAGCACCCTAGCGGGCCGGGCCAGTTTATTTACCTGCTGACGCGGCAGGTTCAGCCGATCGCGGCCCCCACTGGCCGCGGTTCGCCGTCCCGGGCCAATGGGGGCGGTGAGAAGCGGCACGGGCGAGGGATGTGCTGGCCGCGGCTTCCTGCCACCCCCATTGGCCCGGGATGGTGAACCGCGGCCAGTGGGGGCTGCGATTGGCCGAACCTGCCGCTTCAGCAGGTAAATAAACTGGCCCAGCCCGCTAGAGTGCTTACCCTGGTGAGCCGCGTGCCAAACGTTGCCGACCCCTGGCTTAGACTCTCAGCCAGGGTTCTTAAAGGGCCCGATCTTGGTTCCTATTGAATTCAATGGCAAAACTCCTGTAGGCTACAGCAAAAGCAGACTTGTGTTTTTGTGCCAGACCCCTCACTGTCTTGCCTTTCTAATTCTCTCCTCCCCCCCCCCCCCCAAAATCAGGAACAGAACTGATCAGGCGGAAATAATGCAGCGTTTCAGAAAGTGGAACACATTTTCCCTAGGTCCGTGACCTCTTGAAATCTCCCAATCAGCTTTGATATTTTGCCCCACCCCTAGTAAAGTTACTTTGTTAAATATATAACTGCGTCTGCTGATTAAGACTGACAAGCATTACAAACAAACGCAAGCCAACTTTGAAATCATGTTTATTTAAGTATTTTATAGCTTTCTTTTTGTTCTCAGAACTCCTTTATATTTATTAACTTTGAAGCGACTATTTTGTTGGCCCGTGTGCTGTTCCAATAAACTGTATTTTACATATTCAAATATTTGCTTTCAAATTTTTCAGAGGGATTATAAAGAGCCTGGGGAATGTGGCTGGAGCCAGCTTTGGCATGTTACACAGGATATATCCGTTGGCTCTCAATTTGTCAAAGCCCAAGTGGAAATGTATTTTAATTATTTTGGCATGTGCTGGCCAATGTGTTACTTGACACTGGAAGGCGGATGTACCACCGTCAGCTTTGATGGGGCATGGAAAATTGATTTTATGTGGTTATTAAGAGAAAAAAATAATGTATAGTTCCCCTGGGTAATTTCATGCCGTTCTATATAGCTGGGGGAGAAAGGATGGATGTTATTGGCAGGAAACTTTTTAAAGACCAAGAAGTTGATCATGTACTAGATAGCAAGCGCCTGATGCTCTTCTCACACTGGGGAATCCATTGATGATAGTGGAGTTACAGGGTGAAATCCTGGTCCCATTGACGTGAGTGGCAGAACTCCCCTTGACTGCAACACGTTTCATTTAGTGACAATGAAGAGGGAGATATGATAGAGGTCTATAAAATCATGAATGGTGTGGAGAAAGTGACCCTCTTCACATAACACAAGAACCAAGGATCACCCAATGAAATTAATAGGCAGCAGGTTTAAAACAAACAAAAGGCAGTACTTTTTCACACAATGCACAGACAACCTGTGGAGCTCATTGCCAGGGGATGAGGCCAAAAGTATAACTGGGTTCAAAAAAAGAATTTAAGCTCACGGAGGATAAGTCCAACAAGGGCGATAAGTCAAGGATGCAACCCCCATGCTCTGGGTGTCCCTAAACCTCTGACAGTCAGAAGCTGGGACTGGACGACAGGGGATGGATCACTCAACAACTGCCCTGTTCAATTCCCTCTGAGACGTCTGGCACTGACCACTATCAGAAGACAAGGCTAGACGGACCATTGGTCTGACCCAGAATAGCCATTCTTATGTTCTTATATCCAGGTGAGTGAGAGGAGAATAAACTCTCTCTGTGAGAGGACATTCTTCTTTTCTGGGATTTGTCTCTTCAGGGTCTGATCCTGCCTACTTGCACACCTGGATTCATGCATTTTAAGACCAGAAGGGACCATTGTGATCAGCTGGTCCGACCTCATGCAGAGCATAGGCCATAGCACTTTACCCAGTAAAAGCTGCATCAAGCCCCCAAATTCCTGTTGGTTGCTCCAGGAATGCCAGCCAAGTCCCCGTCTCTTCACGATGCTTTAACTTTAACTTTAAAGCCTTTTAAAGCTTATTTTACCAACGTAGATTATTTTAATAATTTGGGGAAGGTGGGGGTTGTTCTAACAAAGAGCAATGTTTAGCCCAAACTCTTGTGATTTCTTTGATTGTGGATTTCTCCGGGTAAGCTCAGAGGAAGAACTGCTCAGATGGAAAGCAAAAAGGAGGAATGTTGGTAGAAACAGTGTGACCCATCACCAAAGGGTTAGAGCAGCTATGAATCCATGGGTAAAAGCAAAAATATCAATGATTAAAATATCTACAGATTATTGTTGGCGAATGAGCTAGAGTTTAGCAAATCTGCTAATCTTAATATGGTAATGAGCTTGTGTGTGTTCAACATCTCCTGGATGGAATTAAAACTGCTCAACTGTTTGTCATAGACCAGGGGTTCTCAAACTGGGGGTCATGAGGTTATTACATGGGGGGTTGCAAGCTGTCAGCCTCCATCCCAAACCCCAGTTTGCATCCAGCATTTATAATGGTGTTAAATATATTAAAAAGTGTTTTTAATTTATAAGGGGGGTTGCACTCAGAGGCTTCCTATGTGAAATGGGTCACCAATACAAAAGTTTGAGAACCACTGTCATAGATCCTACACTGCTCACAGCTCATGGAGCATCAATAATAGGTCACAAAATGTGTCTAGGACAGTGGTTTTCAAAGTGGGGTACGCGAGCTCTCGTCAGGGGATACACGAGAAAAATCCTGTAATGGCAGATGATGCATTTTATTTAGTAAGACTTGGCAATCTAATCATAGGTATATTATGACCCTATCTCAGATGGGAGTATAAAATAAACTATATTATTTGGAAAGGGGTACACAGCCTAAAAAATTTGAAATCCACTGGTCTAGACCATGGTTCTCCTCTCCAGTTGCTAGGGGCAGTGTCACCAGCTAGCCAGTGAAAAAACCCTTTCAGAAGAACATCACAGCACCAGCATTTAGCTGCAGCCTGATTATGGTATTTTCTGCCATTGTCAAGCATGGCTTGGACCTTGACAGTAATTCCCTACTGACATTGCAGTGTGACCCTTCCTTCGCTTTTGATCAGAGTGAATCAGTGAGTCTGTCACTGATTTGCAGCTGCAGTGTATCCCTTCAGTCATTTTCCTGTCTCACTGCATTATAGGAGCCTGTCACTGACTTCAGAGTCCTCTTGTATACTGACCGTCACTTCTCTGTCACTTTATGTTCCTCACAGGGCACCATGCAGACATCTCATTGACTTCTAAATTATATCCCCACCTATTCCCTGAAAATCACTTTGCCCTCGCACAGCGTTTTCTGTTGAGAATTCCCCTCCCATCTAGCAGGGAACTAGCCAGGATCCCATTTAGCAGAAGAGGAAGGGCAGGCTGGTTATGAAACCCATGTCAGGAACCCAGACTCAGATTTGGACTATCCTTTTTTTTTTTAGCCATTTGTGGCAGATAAATTGGGCTTGATTGTTCACTATGCCTAGTCGGATGGCTCTGAAAGGGAGCTGACCTTGCCTTTTCAATTCTCTCTTCATAGGTCACTATTTGCACTATTATTTACCAGTCATCAGATCCTTGATTGTTTAATGAGAAGTTTTATAAACAGGAGGAAGGCTTGAACAAATCACTTTTGGTGGGAACGTACATAAACAGTAGCCCAGGGAAGGAAATGGGTTTCCTGGTTTTTTGTTTGTTTGTTGTTTTTTGAGATATCAAAAATGTTTAGTGTCCCAAATTGGGACAAAAAGTCGATATCTCAAAAATTTTCACAAACCAAAAATCTGAAAATTTGTTTGGAGCAGGTCAACTCAGATGTTCCATTTCAATAATTTTGAAATGCTTTGTTCTGATTTTGAGTTTTCGCTCTCCTTTTAAATCCTTTTCTACTGTGAATTAATTACAATTTCTAAATGAAAAGATGTCTTTTGAAAAGAAAAAAAACCACATTTTTTTTGATTTTTCAAAATGGGTTATTTTTTACCATGTTAAACCTTTTTTTTATTATTTATTTTTTTTAAATTCAAGCCAGAAGCTTCCTCAAAACTGACCTTGTTTCATGAACAGTTTCCATTTTGAATAATCAGCATTTTTTGGTGGAAAAAATGATGAGATGACAACTCCCCAGCCAGCTTGAATTAACAGAAGTAGTTCTGGTGGTTCTGGTGTGGACATGACACATGGTGGCAAGATAATTTGTGCTACTTCCTCCTGCTGAACTCTTATTCTTACTAACAAAATGTTGTTTATAGAGAGCAAATAAAAGAGCTTGTGATGAATTGAAGCAAATACCTTGCTTTCATCCAAAGCACCGTCTGGGAATAATTTTTTTCAGAAGTCGCTCAGCTCTAGCTAAAAGGTGACACTCAGCCAAATTTTCTAAAGAGCTAAGAACCCAGGAGCCTCCATATAGGTCCCTAAATAAGAGGCAGGATTTGCAAAAGAGCTCAGGTCCCCTTGAGGCACCTAAAAGTAGCAGATATTAGAGGTTTGCTTGGCCTAATTTTTAAGCCCAGTCGGACCCAAGCCCACCCAACCTGACTTAAGCAGGTTGAGTTATTTTTGGACCCAATCCCGATGCTTCTTCCCGAACCTGAGTCCACGCTGCCACCAAGGCTGCCTCTTGCCTGAGGAGTCAGTGTGGGGGCAACTGCATGCCCATTGCCAGCTGGCCACGGCCCCCTGCTGCATCGTGTGTGTACTGTGGAGCCAGAGTTGCTGCAACTCTCCAGCCCACACAGCGCGGCGAGGTGGCGGTGGTCAGCAGGAGCGGGACACACAGCCGCCGATGTGCTGACCCTTGGGCAGGAAAAGGTCATCAGAACCGACCTGACTCGAGCAGGTTGGGTTGTTTTCATGCCTGAACTTGACACTTGAAGTCAGGTCTCATCAGGTTTGGGTGGGGTTGCAGGGCTTTAGAGGACATATTTTCAAAACATGGGACCCTTTTGAAAAACCTGCCCCGTGTTCTCCTGGGTTCTCAGCATTTTGAAAATCAGACGGTTCCATTTAGATGCCTAAATGGGAGCTGAGCTCTTTTGGAAATCTGGCCCTGAAACAATATATTGTAATTATAGCACCAGAGTCAGGTAATGTACGTTAAAAGAACTCACAAAGGGCAAATCTTCAGGTGAACAGCAGGTCACTGCAGGAATGCAGAACATCTTAGTTTCATTCCCGAAATACAATCCATATTGCTCCTCAGCTGAACAATTAGAACAGTGCTGAAATTACTGGGAATTTGAATGCTGAATTCATTAATTTTAAATCTTGGCTGACACGAGCGTCCTTGTGTGATCTGCACGTGGCTACTTGAAAGTACTAGAATCCATCATTTAAGCCTGATGGCAGAAGCACTCAAAGGCAAAAAGAAGTTAGAAAAATAGTTTTCACACTAATGGAATTTGCTCATCAGCATGACCAGAGCTTGCCTTGCTGTTTCTATTTTCCCCTGGGTGCTAGAATTGAAGCTTCAACTTTGAACTGATTTAAAAGCAAAACAATTAATGCACTGAATCTGTCTGACAGCAACAAAGCAAAAGAGGCTTTTAAAATAGAAAAATGAAGGAAGTGACCTACTAGTCACATATTTTGGTTTTCCTATGTAGCCTCAAAAATCCTGGAGGCTCAGTGTCTGAGGGTATGTCCTCACTGCAGACAACTCTCATTGTCTAAATGTGAGCTAGCCTCGGTCAAGTGAGAGCAGCCACACCGTGAAGAAACACTCACACTGTTGTGTCCACCCTGGTGCTGGATTCACTCAGTGTGGCCCTAAAACTTCTGTGGCACAGCCCATGGTTCTTTACTCTGCAGTAAATGGAGCTGTTCTAGGATCTGTTTCCCAGTGAATTCTGGAAGGATTTGTCTGTGCTTTCTGGGTCCAGGGGAGGAACTGTGGGAAGGCATGGAAGGACTGGCAGTGAAGTTAGCCTGCATCCACACGACAGAGTGATTGTGTGGCCCCAGTAGGCTTGCCAACTTGATTTGAAAAGACTACCACCAGGGCCGGCTCCAGGCACCAGCTTAACAAGCAGGTGCTTGGGGCGGCCAAGGGAGAGGGGCGGCACGTGCGGCAATTTGGGGGCGGCAGGTCTCTCACTCTCTCTGGGAGCGAAGGACCTGCCACTGAACTGCCGCCGCCAATTGCGGATTTTTTTTTTTTTTTTTGCTTGGGGCGGCAGAAATGCTGGAGCCGGCCCTGACTACCACACTTGAGTTAAGTTTTTTTGTGTGTGTGAACAGGATTTGTTAGGGGCAAATTAATTATTACTTGAATTATAACTAAAACGGAGTTAACTTAGTATTGCACCCTTACTCATGCTGAGTAATGCCTGACTCTAGCAGTAATATTAAATTAATTTGTTGTGAGTTGTTTTATACTCTGTGGTTGGCTGCAAAACAGGTCATTCTGGACAAAATTCACCTCAGTGCAGAGGATAATGACTTTACACCATTAATTCCCACTTAAGCACTATTTAGAGAACGCCTAATCCCTGTGTGTTTCCTCTGCACAGAGGTGAATTTCACCCCTAATAATAATCTTTCTGGTGCAAACTTCCAAATGTGTTCAGCAAAAGAAATCAGTTAAACCAAAAAGATACCCCCATATGACTGACTTAGTGCATCAAAATGACGCAAGCATAGAAATCCGGAACATATTTGCATGCAGTAGTAGTGCCCCAATCATGAGCATTTCAAGCTTTGAAAGATGTTTCACTAGAAAGGAATGTGTTGGCTTAGTCTATTCTGGACACAGATGAGAGGTTCACAAACTCAATATCAGAAGAAGGCAAGAAATACCCTTGAGTTATCTTCCTTTGTGAACTGAAGTTTTCTCTGTGAATTTAAATAGCATTCCTGGGTTATTGGGTTTTCCACACCCCCGTAGAACAAATACCATTAAATATACCAACTTCATTGCCCCTTGTATTTCCAGCAAACAAGGTATCTTCCTATATTGAGAATAGGAGATACTAAGATATAACAATAATTGGGATGTGAAAGAGGGTGCATGTTTAATGCCATCACCACTGTAGGTGCAGTAGGTCCAGAGGAAACCCTTGGTGGCAGTTGTAGCAATGGGATGGCTGGTGTGGTATGTTGTCTGTATCTGACCTTTGTGGTGCCACTTTTTGGTAAGGAATCAACAAGGAGAGCTATTAGACCAAATCCTGAGGTCCTTAGATTTTATTTGGCCCCTCCCTCAGATTGTGACTCCCTGGCCCTGATTGTGGGCTGTGCTCCAGACACGTTGAGCCCCTGTGAGGAGCCCTATAGCTGGTGGATTTAGACTCTAGAGGGGGATGTTTGGAAAGTGAGGAGCCACTGTTTCTGCTCTGAGTTTCTTACGGGAGCTGAAAAAAGAGGCAACCCAAAACTCTCACCAAACCAGACCCAAGATTTATTTGAGGTTTGGAAAAAGATTTGGCTAGCTCTTCCTTAGGCCAAGTCTTTAGCCAGTCAAAATGTCCACTGCCTTCAAAGTGAATGTTATTATCATAGGACAAATTCTTGCTGTCCCCTATCCACAGTGTGAAGGGCAAATGGGGTACCCCCATTTTAGTAGCCCAACAAGCAGAAAAGTGGAATCACAGCCCCTGTGCTTGGGAATAGCTGCTTTCTTCCCTTCTTCCCAGAGGCATCTGGTGCCACAAAGAGGGAAAGGAAAAGAAAGAACATGACTCTGCCATGCTATGCTCCGGCCTGCTAAGCAGATCAACCACGCCCCACAAAGGAGGCCATTTCCATCCAGCCAGGAGCTCCAACAAGGATTTTAACCTTTTGAGACAGAATGCCTCCCAGGACGCCCTTGGGATATGTGCTGTTCTTTACTCTGAACTGTGCCCAAATGGCACAATCAACTGCTGAATGGGGACTGAGTAAAAGCTGCTGGATTTTGTCCTCTCTTTGGATGAAATTCTGCAGTCTTCAGTGAAGCAAGCCTCCCTTTGAAGTCAATGGGAGTTTTGCTGTATTAGAACCAGAGGATTTAGCCCTTTGTTTTTATGTCCTCTTCATAGGCTGTACTAGTTCTGGCCAGGCCAGGAAGCAATGATACACCTCTACCTCGATATAACGCTACCCGACATAACATGAATTCGGATATAACGCGGTAAAGCAGCACTCTGGGGGGTGGGGCTGCGCACTCAGGTGGATCAAAGCAAGTTCAATATAATGCAGTTTCACCTATAACGTGGTAAGATTTTTTGGCTCCCGAGGACTGCGTTATATCAAGGTAGAGGTGTACTAGGAAACAGCAGGATATGCTCTCTCCTTATTAGCTTAGATGCAATCAGGAAGTGCAGAAAATTTCAGGCCAGGAAATGATCTCACAAGATTTCCAGCTTAGCTTTAATACAAAGGAGGTTCAGAGAAGCGGGGGTATTCATTTAATATTCTGGATAGTTATCCAAACAACTATTTGAGATTCACCCATCATTAGTATCTGCTGACCTTAAAAGCTACATCAGATCAGTGTAGATAAGGACTTTATGACTTTGAAAATAATGGATTCTGACTCGGGTACAGTTTACTGCACAATTATTGCCATCATAGATATACTGTGTAAAGATAAGTATTTCATCTTGAATAACTTTCCCTGTCTGTTAAAAAAAAAAAAGTAACAATAATGATCTGGAATTTTGCACCATGCTTCTGCTATGTCTGGCCTTTTTAATGCCAGTTACAGCAAATCATTGATAACTAGCTGCAGAACAGAGACCTGTTCCCATTGAAATCAATGGGAAATTTGACATTGACTTCAATGAAAGCAGGCTAAAGCCCTGGAGAAAGAAATATCTGCCAAACAGTAACATTTCTGCTCTTAGCCTCGTTTCTGACAGTGCTGAAAGAGAGCTGCAGGGTTGAACTTTGGACTGAGGTTTTCAAAAGCTGCTTATGGGATTTGGATAGAGCTGGGCAAAAAAATTTCATCCAAAACTTTTTTGTGGGTAGGGTGGTGAAAAAAGTCCAGATTTTGTGACATTGAAACATTTTGTGAATTCATGTTTGTTTAAAAAAATCAAAACATCGCAATTAATTTATAAATTAGATTAGTTAATGCCTGAGCTGAATGCCTCTGTTATCAGCATATATGGACATAAAATAAATACTGTAGTTTTAAAGTTTCAGCTCATACTCTTCACTTTGAAGGTTTCTCAAATTTACCTCTTTAATATGCTCAGAGGAGTGGGAGCATACGCTGTAGAACAGTTTGCTTCTACAAAAATATCAGTTGTTGATGATGATTTATTCTATTAGCACTGACTGTATACTCAGCATGATCCAGAAATAAAAAATAAATACAGTCTCTGCCCCAGAGATCTCAGAGGACAGAATGTATGAATCTTCTTTCCCTACATTCAGTAGGGGTTAGCCCAGTAACTTAACTGGTAGGTAGAAAGAAACATATATGCCAGGAACTGAGCATGCACCAATAAGAAGTGCAATACTGCTCACCTTGACTTAATGGTGAAACTGGCTGGGATACAGAATATTATGCAATCGTTACACCATAGATACAGTATATAATAAAGACTAATTCTTCCCCGTCTATTAAAAAAATTAACAATAATGATCTTTGGTGCATATTGCTAATGAAATCTTGTGTGTGACTGCTTGTGTAAGTTTTCATCTAGATGCTTAAGGATTGCACCATATACATAAGAACATCCGTACCGGGTCAGACCAAAGGTCCATCTAGCCCAGTATCCTGTCTACCGACAGTGGCCAATGCCAGGTGCCCCAGAGGGAGTGGACCTAACAGGCAATGATCAAGTGATCTCTCTCCTGCCATCCATCTCCATCCTCTGACAAACAAAGACTAGGGACACCATTCCTTACCCATCCTGGCTAATAGCCATTAATGGACTTAACCACCATGAATTTATCCAGTTCTCTTTTAAACGCTGTTATAGTCCTAGCCTTCACAACCTCCTCAAGTAAGGAGTTCCACAAGTTGACTGTGCGCTGCGTGAAGAAGAACTTCCTTGTGTTTGTTTTAAACCTGCTGCCTATTAAAATATATATGGAGATATACCTATCTCATAGAACTGGAAGAGACCTTGAAAGGTCATCGAGTCCAGCCCCCTGCCTTCACTAGCAGGACCAAGTACTGTTTTTGCCCTAGATCCCTAAATGGCCCCCTCAAGGATTAAACTCACAACCCTGGGTTTAGCAAACCAATGCTCAAACCACTGAGCTATCCCTCCCCCCAAATCAAATTCAAATTCAAATATGATACGTTATAATACAGATACAATCTTTATACCTTTTAGGATGGCAGAATACTATTAACCATAGGGTTGTTTTAATACTTTTTTGTTATGTTTTAATAATTCTGCCAAATAGAGACAGACAGCATACTTATCAATAGATATCAAAAAATCAAATGGCCACTTACTATACAATAAATGGCACAGCACTGTTCAAGTGGAATAGCAGCATTTGTAGTCAAGGGAAATAACTTACAAGAGCAACAGAGTTTGGCTGCTAAATACACCCTAGGAATCTATTCAACATTAAATACAACACAAGCAGTAAAAAATTACACTGTAGAAACAAGGGGACTGATTTTATAGCCATCTGGTCTTGGTAAATGTATGTCTGCAGCCATAAAATTATCCACTAATGATTTGATTTCACACTGCTTATTATTTCAGCAGTGCGCTGTTCCTAATTGTACGTTCCCCCAAAATAAATGGTTTGCTGGTTTCTGTGTTTTGGCTATGGCGCTTACCTAGAGACCACCTCTCTAAGTGGGTAATTATATGGCCCCCGTCACTTGTAGTGTCTGAGGACGTCACACACAATAATTTTATCCTCACAAAACGCTTTTTAGGCAGGGAAAGATTATTATTCCCACTTCGTGGCTGGAGAGCTGGGGCACGCTGGAACTGACATTTTGGCCAAAATATTCAATCCTACATACCTAAAGTTAGGCTTTTAATTCTATATTTAAGAAACTAAAAAAAGCTATACTTAGTTATCTTAATATAGGTTTAGGAGCCTAACTTTATCTATCTATTTTAGGCACTTATATAGCCCCTGTCACCACAGAATCTGAGCACCTCACAATCTTGAATGTATTTATCCTCTCAACATCTCTGTGGGGCAGGGCAGTGCTATTACCCTTATTTTACAGATGGGGAGACGAGGCACAGACACTAAGGCCCAGATCTAAGCTACTTAGGCTCCTAACCTCCATTGAAATCAAAATACTTGGTCATGAGGCTTGGTCATGCCACTTAACCTTTCAGAGCCTCAGTTTTCCCATCTGTAAAATGGGGGTAAATCCCCACATTTTTTTGAAGCATGTGGAGATGTAGGGATATAAAATATGATGAAGTATTAGATAATATTATTATTATTAAATAATATTATGGTGATACTGGTGTAACACCAACGGACCCTGGTTATTGGCGGGAAGGATCGAACCTCTGGAGCTAAATGCATGAGCCTCTACTGCATGAGCTAAAAGCCACGTGGCCCTTAGATAAGGCTGTACAGCAGACTCATTAATCTCTAAGTGGTCTCGGTGCCACTAGATGGGACAGAGCACCACAGCCAGAATGTTTGTTGGTTACACTGGCATATTAGCTGATGAATGGAGGAAAATTTAAGTTGAAGCCTGATTTTGCCCTATCCTTTATACACAGTTCTAGCTCAGGATGGAATTCTGGCTTTATCTTTGAATTTCCTTCATTATCTCATGTTCTGTGATACTATTAAACTCTCTTAAGTGTATATAGATATGCATTGTGGTTTATGAGTGATGGAAAATTTACAGTATCTTCTCTTTACCAAATTTTAATATTTTTAGCATCATTTTGCTTTTTCCACTAATTACTTAAATGTCTGAATCAATAACCGTCTCAGTGTTCTACCTCTGCATACAGTACAGCCTCATTTGTATTTAAAAATAGATCACACTGATCAATATAGAAACACTGAAGTCTGAAAACATCTTCTCCAGACAGTTGCTTAGCCAAAACAATTTGAGTTTTGCATCAAACTAAGATCTCTCTGAAGTCAGTAACCTGTCTTAATTCATCAAAGATTTATTATCTTTTCTTTGTCCAAAACTATCCTCTTAGTTTCTAGGCATAAGTGTGTCCTCTCATTGAAACCATGTGCTCATCATTGTTCTCATTCTGTGTTCTCTTTAGATATATAAGAAACCAGATTGACCTATTACGAGATCACTGCTTTGAAAATTCTTGTTTCTCCAACACATTCTCCCCAATTCTTCAATGCTGCAAATGGGCAGTATTAAGAAAATAATTCTATTCCGGGCTGCTTTTATTTATGTGTATATTCAAGAGGCCTGACATCAATTTGAAAATTTGTGTGCCTATATTATGCCATTCAATTTGACTTGTGGCTACTGTACAAAGCACCTACATCCATACACTAGCTCAGGGGTTGGCAACGTTTGGCACGCGGCTCGCCAGGGTACGCACCCTGGTGGGCCGGGCCAGTTTATTTACCTGCTGACGCGGCAGGTTAGGCCGATCGAGGCCCCCACTGGCCGCGGTTCGCCGTCCCGGGCCAATGGGGGCGGCGGGAAGCGGCGCAGGCGAGGAATGTGCTGGCCGCGGCTTCCCGCCGCCCTCATTGGCCCAGGACGGCGAACTGCGGCCAGTGGGGGCTGCGATCGGCCGAACCTGCCGCGCCAGCAGGTAAATAAACTGGCCCGGCCCGCTAGGGTGCTTACCCTGGCGAGCCGCGTGCCAAACGTTGCTGACCCCTGCACTGGCTGCTTAGACACCAAGTTCTCTGAGCCCCAAATACGGAACAGGGTGCCATAAACTACACAGCCAGCCCACTCTGAAAACGGGGCAATCCTTATTGAAGAAAATTAAAAGTTTTCCCCATCATATCCAGGGGTAAAAAATAGAGGCATTGCATTAACTGCTGCACCCCTGAGCGGGTATTTTTAATCCTTCATTTCCCCCTCCCTTGTAAGGCAGTTTCTTCATCCTTCCCAGATGGCAGGGAAGGACACAGGTAACACATTTATGTGCTGGGAGAGGCAGAGCACAGCATTCACAGTTCAAATCTCAAGACTCCAGTAGACACACAGTAGTGGTTGCTGGATAAAACTTAGGCCATCAGTTTTTCTTGCACAAATGACATATTTACACAATGGAAAAGATTTGCTCTTGTCCCTAGAGGAGATTTTCCTGTGTTCAACAGCTGGGCTGCTGCCTTCTCACAACCGCAACAACACGGTGACACAGAAAAGTTTGGATAGAAGTAGATGTTTTTTCCTTTCCCTTTTCTTCTATTGCACAAATGAGCTAGAAGAACAGGGAACAAAAAAAAAAAAAAAGATTTAAATGTGATTGTTTGGACAGGATAAAATGACTTCCCCATGACCAGCGCAGATGAGAACTGTCTATACTATTACCAGACCTATCTACAGATAGCTAATAAAATACTTGCTCTGTCTTTAACCATGTTCTGTAGAAAGCTGTATTTGTCGGAAGGAAGATGGTGCTATAAGAAAGTTTCTATTCTGTAGTTTGCTTAAGAGAGCAGATGCAATCCTAGGATGTATAATCAGGGTACTACTGAGCACGGGAGGTGTTAGAACCACTGTATATGACATTCTACATTTCTGGTGGCCACACTTTAAAAAAGGATCAAAAAAGAGCTACAAGAATGATTTGCGGTCTGCAAAACCTGCCTTACCATGAAAGGCTAAGGAAGGTCAATCTATTTAGTGCATTCAAGAGAAGGTTAAGATGTGACTTGATCACAGTCTATAGCAGGGTTAGGCAACCTATGGCACACGTGCTGAAGGCGGCACGCGAGCTGATTTTCAGTGGCACTCACACTGCCTGGGTCCTGGCCATTGGTTTGGGGGGCTCTGCATTTTAATTTAATTTTAAATGAAGCTTCTTAAACATTTAAAAAACCTTATTTACTTTACATACAACAATAGTTTAGTTATATATTATAGACTTATAGAAAGAGACCTTCTAAAAACGTTAACATGTATTACTGGTACGCAAAACCTTAAATCAGAGTGAATCAATGAAGACTCGGCACACCACTTCTGAAAGGTTGCCGACCCCTGGTCTATAGGTACCTAGATGGGGAGAAGATTTCTAATAATAGAGGCTCTTTCAGCTAGCACATAAGGGCATAATAAGATCCAATGGCTGGAAGCTGAAGCTAGAAAAATTCAAACTATAAATAAGATTCAAATGTTTAACAATGAGGGTAATTAAGGGCTGTAAAAATTTGCTTAAGGGATCTTGTGTATTCTTCATCATTTGAAGTCTTTAAATGAAGATCAGATGTCTTTCTAAAAGCTATGCTGCCGCTCAGCCAGGAGATATGGACCTGATGCAGGAATCACTTGTTGAAATTCTCTGGCCTGTGATATGCAGGAGGTCAGGCTTGACAATGATCCAGTTCATAGCTTACCCAGGGATGGGGGGTGGATTCTCCATCACTCAAATCAGGATTGCATGTATTTCTAAAAATATATACTCTAGCCCAGCCACAAGATGTGGTGCAGGAAATATTGGGTGAAATTCTATGGTCAAAGTTATGCAAGAAGTCAGATTAGATGATCACAATGATCCCTTTTGGCCAGAAGGACCATTGCAACAATCTAGTCTGACCCCTTGCATGAATCTGCTGAGGCACATCCCCCTATGATGCATGAGATGGAACGATTGACGTCTATAATTAATTATTTCCCCCCCTCTATATTTAATGGCTCCATTGAACTGATTACACAAAAACCATGCCTGGGTGTTCCCTTCCCACAGCTAATGAGAGAAGGGATGATGCACACTCCACCCCACTGAATTTTCCATGGAAAGATAAATCAGAAATCCGCTGGGAAAATCTTTCACTCCACAGTAAACATGGGAAAGGAAGAACTCGAATGGGTGGACTCTACTGTTTCAGGGAACAATTACAATGAAACAAAAAAAAATAAAGTTGAATTAAGAGTGTTTTCCTCTTTGGACATGCTGCCTCCCACCCCAGTATCTCTTAACAATTCAACAAGTAAACGTTTATGGTATTTACACACCAGCAGGGAGTGATAATATCCACTTGATGCAGCGGATTTCATGCATCGGTCCACTTGAAACATTTGGCACCCTTTCTCTGACACTTGACTTTGGCTGGAGCTTAAAGAAACCCAAGAGCCACCTGCCGTCCTATGTTGGTGGCTCATGACACTGGAAATAGTTTTGCTGCAGTACAGTGAAAACATTTCATTCCTTCACAGTCTGTTTCAAATCCAGCGCTAAAGAAGAAGCATGGGGATAACGTCACCAAGGCAGCCAACTCAAGGTAACTGGAGAGGATCTTGTCCTGGCCTTCCACCCCAACGAGAGAGGCTGGAATCGGAGCTCCTGAGATATTGGGCCATGGTGCACTCAGCCACAGGTTGTGCAGCTACAATGTGACAGCCATGGCAAGAGATGCATTGTCATCATGGAGTAGGCCGCTTGCCCTCACAGTGAGGCCTGCTCTGGTGGGTTATTTCTGTTTCTTAGCTTTTTTTAAGGGTGAAAGTTACCCTGCGCAGAGGGCCAATAATGGCCTAGGTACCACTTAAGGCTCACATAAGTCTTTAAAAATAAGGCTTAGGTAGAATTTAAGTGGTGGATAGGCCTTGGGTTAGTCCCCTGCAGAGGGGTAAATTTCACCCTATGGACACTTGAGCCCATTGTGTTTAGGGATTTTAAAACAGCTGGTACAAAAGGGGCCTTCTTTAGAGAAGATCACAATGTATATAGGGGCTGAGCGAGGTGTTAACTGTGCTTTACCCATCTTTGGTCAGTGTACTTCAGAACCATCAGCAGGCCCGGGGTTCTGTTTCTTTTAATGGAAGAGAGAGGCTAGCAACACTTTCCCAGATGGTTTATTACAACTCTGTAAGCCTTACAGGCCAGAGTTCAAATCACTGGGCTCACTCTAGAGTTACTTTTCCTGTATATCCTCTGTACACAAAGTAAACTCTCTGAGATAATGGAAGGGAAGAGATCCAAATATTACCCAGCCCTTTCTACTTACAGATTCCTTCCTCACCAGTGTCCCGCAGCATAAATGCCTTGAGATTTCGCCTCTCCCAAAGGTGTCTAATTGCCATCTAACTCCTGTTCAAAGTAAATTGCAGTTAAATGCCTATTCTGCCCATTAGTGCCTTTATAAATCTCCCTCAGATTTCTGTCCAATCTTTCTAGTCTGCTTCTTCAGGTGGGATTCTTGAGAAGGTAACTGGGAAAGCAGTTACAGATCCTCCTGGTCTCTACTAGGACAGACTTTTGCTTTACTACTATGGCAGTATTTGTTATGTATTATGGCGCCTAAAAGTGAGGCAGGCCCCTTCCAGTGCCGATAAGAAGACTTGTTGCCCACGCTGAAGAACTTAAAAATCTAATTGCAGCTGTGACGCAACAAGGGGCAGTAACAGCACAGTAGAGAGGAGGTGGGAAAACAATGACAAATCAGTGGGACGTTTCCAGTGAATAGCTGCTCACCAGCATGGAAAAGGTGTTGACAGGTTGGGCCTGAGCCATTGGCTGTTCAGGTCAAGAGTGATGGTGAAAAGTGACAAACTGACCCTGAATCTCTCTTTGGGTACGTCTTCACTACCCGCCGTATCGGCGGGTAGCAATCGATTTATCCAGGATCGATATATTGCGTCTAGTTAAGACGCGATATATCGATCCCCGAACACGCTCACCGTAGACTCCGGAACTCCAGAGCGCGCGGCGGTAGCGCAGTCGACGGGGGAGCCGCGGCCGTCGATCCTGCGCCGTCTGGACCCCAGGTAATTCGATCCAAGATACTTCAACTTCCGAAGAAGTGGGTTGTAGCCCACGAAAGCTTATGCTATAATAAATTTGTTAGTCTCTAAGGTGCCACAAGTACTCCTGTTCTTTTTGCGGATACAGACTAACACGGCTGCTACTCTGAAACCAGTCTTGTTTTAAAGACTGAACTCCTATATAAGAAATAAAACAGTGATGTCCTGGGAGGTGGAGGGGGCGGGCGAAGCTTGTTTCTGCTCTGAGAACTTGCATGTCTACAACAAATATTTTCTCATAAAATCATATAAAAAAAGGGGTCATCAACATAACAGCCCCATAGTCCCCTCCCATATCTGTGAGTTTTGCTTTTATGAAGCAAATAAAATGAGATTAGTAAGATCCTGAATGCTTTTCGGAGCCAGGCTAATCTTCTGTTATTGACCTTCTAATATAGCCTGATCCTGCAAGGTGCTGAGGGGTCCCAGAGAGATGCTGTGTACGCTTGGCTCTCCTTGAAAAGGGTGCTCAGAACCTTGCAGGATTGGGTCCAGCCTGCATCTTACAAAGATGTGCCAGATTAATAGAACTAGTCAAGGCTGGTTTTGAGTAAAATGCAAGAATGACTAATCAGATGCTAATTTAGCTGATGTTGGCATTACTTTGCGCCTTGGGGCACAGTCCAAGGATAAAAAAATAAATCTTATCTAAGCGGGGAGTCATTTGTGTGGGATTAGTTACAACGTATTCTTAAAAAAAAAAAAAAAAAAGAGAGAGAGAGAGAGAAAGAGAAAGAGTTAGAAATCTAGGAAAATCCCATCTACGGTTAACACTTTGCAAAGTCTACGATACCTCCCTGATACATGGGGGAAATCCTTGCTGCCTGAAAGGTAAATTTGACTTGAGTAGATGAGGTCAAAGAGAGTGAATCTAAGATTTTTCAAAACCTGATTTTGGCACCTTTCTTGTCAGTTGTATTACAGGGTTTGCTAGATTACATTGTGCTCCACTAATTATGGGTTCATTCAGAGTTCAGACTATTTGGCAACCTCTAATCTTGGCCACGAGTCTTCCTTTTGGAAAAGCCTCTGCCTGTTCCTCAAGACCCTTCTCTCCTCCAAATTCAACAGGATGTCAAACTGGATCCCGTAGAATGCCTGTGTAGGAAGGAGTCTCTGAAACACAAGCAATAATATGATATATTGAGATATACCTATCTCATAGAACTGGAAGGGACCTTGAAAGGTCATTGAGTCCAGCCCCCTGCCTTCACTAGCAGGACCAAGTACTGATTTTTGCCCCAGATGGCCCCTTCAAGGACTGAGCTCATAACCCTGGGTTTAGCAGGCCAATGCTCAAACCACTGAGCTCTCCCTCCCCCCCCCCCAATGTCCTTGAGGATGGAGTTGTAAAGTGAGGGAAGATGTCAAGGCACCTGGATGGTGATAGCTCCTGCATTCCAAACGTATAAAGGTATATACTGCATTAGTAAGAGACACCACTGCACGTGAGAGTTTCATTTCCAGTCTTCTTGCTCCCAACTCCTCAATCTTAATAATGAAAAATCTTGAGATTCTATGCAAAACTCTGAAATAAAAAGAAAAGAAAATATGGAGCACTTGGAACTCGACAGGAGAAATTGGAATTTTGCCTGACTTCAAAACACAGACTGTTATTGAGAAGCAAATGTTTATATTGGCATGATTTTGAACTGTCCATAACCAAACAACAAATGCAATATCAAAAGACTGTACAGAACACTGGCATGCCGCTTCCAACTATTTTAATAGTTTCAACACTTCACTTTGACTGGTACCTTCTGCCATCTGGGCCTTTATCAACAACAACTTAGACCATGGTCTCATGAACACTGAAAGATTGAGCCTGGACAATAGGTGGGAGAAGAACAGAGATGCTGTAGGTAGCAGATGTTGGTGATTCAGGAGATGTAACCGTCTCCCATTGGGTCAGTACTGAACCAATGCCTCCATGTTGTTAGGGGCAATATGATGACAGAAGTATTGGATGAGAATTAAAACTAAGGTCTTGACTATTGTCAATGTTGTTCATTTTTCTATCACGGGTTTCATTTATCAATGCACTTGTGGACATTAATTATCCCCTGGCACAAGACTAGTGATATCAACTCCAGTGTCCTGCCCAAATTCTGAATTGGTTAATTACATCTGCCTACCTTACAAGTCCGCTGTAAAAAGTGACAAAGAGTCCTGTGGCACCTTATAGACTAACAGACATATTGGAGCATAAGCTTTGTGTCTGACGAAGTGGGTATTCGCCCACGAAAGCTTATGCTCCAATACGTCTGTTAGTCTGTAAGGTGCCACAGGACTCTTTGTCGCTTTTTACAGATCCAGACTAACACGGCTACCCCTCTGATACTTGAAGTCCTCTGTAGTTACAACTGGGAGCAGGGCTCATCTTCACTCCCATTTCTAAACTGAGCTGTCTACTGTTAATTAGTTGCCATGGTTACCTCAGAGCTGGCAGCACTTCAGTGGTGGGTCAAGTTCCATATATGCAATTGTACACAACATCTCCTGATCCTGCTCTTTTTATATTGGCAACATTTCTATTACTGATGGCAGGTTTAGGGCTATAATTTGTGGGACAGCATTTGAATGCAAGTTGCAATTAGAAATGGACAAAACGCCTAATATATTCAATGAATTTAGTCCTTTCTTCTGTTTGCAAGTTATCCATGAACAGACTTAGATTATTATGAATTTGCTCATTGTTCAAATATTGTATATGAACAACTCTCCCTGTCTTAGGTTTGTTTGCAAACTATTTGCATCCACGACACTTCTTCATGGCTTGCGCTTTGTTATTCCTGGTGTGTGATTGGTCAGCTAAATCTCGCATAGCGTTGTTTGTAATACCTAATTGGATAAATGAAACTTTTATTAAAAAGGAAGGGGGAAATTAAGGTGATTTCAAGCTTTCTGTGTGATGACTTCTGGCGTGACTCTTCATGCAAACACATATATGCATGAGTATTTGCAAGACTTCATTTTCTGCAGACATCCTTCCAAACAAGAATAAATCACCTCCATGAATATTCATGAATGGGAAGGAAGGATGGTTCAATGGTTTGGGCACTAGCCTGGGACTGCTGCTGTGGATTTCCTGTGTGAGCTTGGGCAAGTCATATAGGTCCAAATCCTCAAAGGTATTTATATGTCTAATTTGCATTGAAATCAATGGGAGTTAGGCAACTAACTACCTTTTGAGGATCTGGGCCTTAGTCTCTCTGTCTCAGTTCCCCATCTGTCAAATGTAGCATCTATAAAAGGTTCCTTCTACCTCACAGGGGTGATGTGAGTATAAATACATGAAAGACTGTATGGCACTGCTCAAATACTGTGGTAATGGGGGCTATATAAATGTTTGTGGCAAACAGATTGTGAATATCACAGATGTGACTTTGTGGGTGGGGTTAGAATGAAAGTCTGAGAGTTCTGTTTGTTTTTATTTAGCAGTACTCACCTGTCTAGAGAGGTTTGAAAGCTCATTGAGGTCAATGGAAGTCTTTTAATATATGGAGATATACCTATCTCATAGAGCTGGAAGGGACCTTGAAAGGTCATTGAGTCCAGCCCCTTGCCTTCACTAGCAGGACCAAGTACTGATTTTTGTCCCAGATCCCTAAGTGGCCCCCTCAAGGATTGAACTCATAACCCTGGGTTTAGCAGGCCAATGCTCAAACCACTGAGCTATCCCTGCCCCCCATTGGCTTCACTGAGTTTTGGATTAGGAAGCAAGTACTACACACATGTGAAGCCTTGTGTGTTCTGGCCATCTGTGGGACTGATTCTCCCCCCTCCCCCTCCTCGCCTCCCACCCCCACTGGCTCAAGTGACTCCACCTGGCATTTTTACAAGGGCAGATGGCAAATGGCAGAGAAAAGTATCATTGAAGTGACCCGAGTGCTAAGTGACATGACCCAGAGCTTTGTCCTGAAAGAACAGTTCAGTGTGTGAATGCCTCACTGCTACACTTTTCAAAATGTTTACACAGGGATTGCCATAAACCACATGGTGTTGAACCGAGGATGCAGTCCAAGCTGATTTAGCCCAGGCCTTATCTGCGTCATATAATCATGATACAGGACACAGACACGCAGGTAGAGAGAGAGAGAGAGAGAGGTAAAGACTGGACCTCTTCCCCTCCAGCCTTCTCTTGGCACTGGGAGGGGACTGTGGGGGAGCTAGGTAATGATTTGTCACTCCAAGGTCTTGGGGTTGTCTCTCTTTGCAAAGGAAACCTTGGCCATGATTGACAGCAGGGCTGTTTTGGCCTGTTCCGTTGCTGTTGACAAGTAATAATGAAGCTTTGTCAAGCCATAATGGATATGGATATGCCAGATTATGTCGAATCCCTGGACTCCTCTTACACCATGCTGGAGTTTGAAAACCTGCGGGTGCTGCCAACTAACACGGGTGAGATTTCTGCTCAGTTCCTCTTAAATAACCCCGGTTACCTTATTGAAAAAGTTGGACGTCTAGAAAAGATAGATAGGAGGTGCAGGGCAAAGGGTGGAAGGTGTAATATTTAAGGCGAGGAACTATCCGCCTTTGTTGTGGCTGTGGTTGTGTTCAGGCCAGAGTACGATCGTTCCCTTCAAAACTGAAATGCATGGGGTTGTTTTTTAATAATTTATTCAGCCCTCTAGTGTGCTAGGTATGATGCAAGTAAAGACCCTGCCCAGAAGAGCTTGCAACCTGTTACGAACAGTTTCAATATCTCTGGTGCTCTGTAATATGCATTCTGTTTTGTACCTAAGGAGCAGGGAAATTACTTCGCACACAAAGAAAAAAATGTTCTCCTAAAATGACATAGACACAAATGTATGGCGATACTTATAGGGAAAAAAGACAAGTGTGTATATACATGGTTTGAGCAATTTAATCCTTATAAGCGCCATCAATGTTGTTACTCACAAAATACACTGTGAGCTGGGGTCACTTATTCGAAGGTTTTTAGCTAGTAAATATCCAAATGTTCTGATCACCTACCTGGGAATTACAGCTCATTTACTAAGCTTGACCCAAGTCTTTTCAACACACAAGGAACATGACTGTAATGTGCGCTTGACCCTAGCAAATATCTGCCTTGTCCAGAGAACTCCAGGAAAGTTGCACAGCAGCATTTGGGACTGGAGCATTCAGAAGTATGTTTGATGTCATTTTAAATAGTAAACGCTCTTCTAGAAACACTAATCGTCCATCGCCTGAAATGTGAGGTGAAGGACACTATAAATTATGCAATGTAAGGCCAACATCATAAATAAAATTGGGAATAGTCCAGCCTGCCTGGATAGTCTAAGTAAGTGAAATGTCAAGAGGTTTATTCTAGTTAAGATTAATTTCTTACTGCATCACTTATACTTCCTCATTAGTGGTTTCATCAAAAGGAAATCAGGAACAACAGCTTTTGAAATGTGTTTTGCCAGCAACTCAAAGTTATTATGCATGCTTATGTGGGACACAAAGGATTTCAGAGCTTATGTTCAAAAGAAAATGAAAAGGCCTAAAGAAAATTAGAATTGTCAACTGGTCTCAAGAAAAGTTCATCCTTTGGAAAAGAACTTTTGAAAAGTTTGGCAGCTCAAAATTGAGTATATCAGATTTCATGTTATTTTCACTGAACGGTTTCCATTTGATACTATGTCGTCAGTAAACATGTTTTGCCCTGGCACGCGCTTTCTTGAACAACAAGATACATTTTTTATCTATTGTACAAATTGTCCCCAAATCCATTGTAACTGTGACATAAAACCCTGTATTGTTGTGGTGTTTCATTAGGTAAAAATTACAGGCTCAGTTTTCTCTAAAGGCGAAGGCTATCTAGGTTGGTATTGGGCTATTTGCCTTATTGTTAATAAGTAACTGGCTCTCTCGGGAACTAGCTGTTTTGAAATTAGCTTGTTTGTCTTTGGTAAGTAGCCTCTTCTACTGTTTGTAAGAATAGTTTTAAAAAGAGAGGTGAAATCTCTATGCATGAAAATGTATTCTAAACCAACAGCATTCAGGATGCATGACTTCCCAATCTGTTTTAGCAATATTTTTACAAAGTATTAAAATAAAGAAATTTTCTCACTTTAGATAGTGTTTATAAAAAACAGGGAATTAGTTCAAATTAAATCTATATACATTTTTTTAGGACCCTAGTTTGCCCCACTGAAACCAATGGAAATTTGGCTCTACACTTTAGTTGGAGCAGGAGCAGGTCTTCAATATATATATTCTAATGAATTTAGGGCCTTATTCTGAGTTTACAAGAGTCTGATCATCCTTACACTGGTATAAATCCAGTGACTTCAGTGGAGTCACTCCTGATTTACCCTGGGGTAAATGAAAGCAGAATCAGGCCCTTAAGCCTCTTTCTAAAATCTATGCATCACTTAATGAAATTAAATGGCAGCAAATTTAAAATGGAGAACAGGAAATTCTAGGTCTTTTTGTGATTTATAATTAACCTGTGGAACTCACTACTGCAAGATATTATAGAAGCCAATAGTGATTACGGGTTTATTTTAAAATATAAGTAAGATATAAAGGTATATTTACAAATGGAATGTGTAATTATACTTATCTTTTTTTTTAAATCCTAGCTAAGGGCTCTCAGTCCTCAAATTTCAAGGCATAAAATGATCATGAGCTGAGAACAGGAACTTATTTCCTTTGTGGAGTATATTAATGCACTATATTTGGGTGGTGTACACTTTCCTTTGAAATATATAACATTAGTGATTCTAAGAGAGAGGATACCAGACTAGCAGGAAGATTGGTCTGTTCCAGTATGGCAGTGGTAGAGGGTGTTAGTCTAAATGTTTCCTTAACATTTAAAATAATCATAGTTTTGTGTTTGTATAATTACAGTAGCTATGGATAAAAGGTTATGTTCAAAGGAGCTCAGTGAAATTGTCGGTTCTTCTGGGTTAAGCTAGCAGAATTGGACACTTGTCAAATACTGTGGCAATATCAGAAGCACCTCTTGAAATTTGGCTTTCCCGTAAAATTAGTATTTCCTTTATACAGCTTATCAAAGATAAGTTGTACCCACAAACTAATAATAAGTGGGCAATAAGTTAAGTGGAGCTAGTTAGCCAAAAGGTGAGTATATGTCATGAAAAATTTCAAAGGAAATGAACATTTTTCATTTATTTCAAAGGTTTACATGATTTTTAATGAGCAATTTCAAAATGAACTATTTGGAATTTTTTCAAGAATTGTATTTTTTTATTTTCATGAGGGAAAAGAAACTATTTTCTTTTGCTTTTCTTCTATTCTCCTTTGGAAACTGGGAGGAGAAGTAAAAAAGCAAGAGAAAGTATTTTTCCCAATGAAAATTAAAACTTTTGTCAAAAATAGGAAATTTCAAGGAAACTAGTGTTGTTTTGTAAAACATTTTTGCTTTCTTTGAAATACCATTTGTCATCAAAATTTGCCATTAATCGAACAATTTCAACCAACTCTTGAGTTAACCCTACTTTTTTGTTAGCTATTATAATTTTCTTTTTACATGAGGGAAGCCTATGAATTAATTCCGAATCTTCAAGCTTCTTTGTACTTTATATACAATTGGCAAATGGGGTTAATGTAGCAATGGTTAATTCAGAAATGAATAAAGGAATCCATTGCGGGAGTGGAAGAGGGCATTACAATTTTGTCTATTTCAGACAGAAAGAGTGGCCAAAAAAAAAAAAAAAAGAGGGAAAATCAATGTTAGTCTTTTCTTTCCTTTATACCGTGTTATTAACTGGAGAAATATTCCTGCTTGGTACAATCTTGTTTTATTTGATCTTGGCTACAATTGCATCTATCTTGTTACTTAGTTCTTTATGTGGTGCTCATCACATATTTCATCACAGTTATCATTTTTTCTGTAAATTTACATTAATCACTTGGCCAATTGCAGTATAAATAAAGCTCCCATCTTTGGTGATTCCTTTACCTTCCATAGCATTCAACCGCCAAACTGAGTCTGAAGAGTTTAACGTGACCCTTTTAAAAACTCACTCTCAGCCAAGCTGCAATCTGACCCTTGTACAGTCATAGTTAAGGACAAGTCCAGCTAATGAAGATAATTTTAAAGCAATAAGAAATGTTCTGCCAGTCAGAGGGTGTGAATGCCTGAATATTCCACAAGGTATCAAGCATGCTGATAGCTCTCTGATAGGTCAGTTACTGTGTGAGTTTAGGAACAGTTAATCTAGGCTGGTTTTGATTTTGATCTTTAAAATACCTCACCTCGGATTGTTGGGGGTTGCAAAACTGATTTATAATGTATTTGAATTGCATCAGCGCCACGTTTCAAAGTGGACTGCAATCCTGCCTCTGAATTTGCATGCTGCCATTTTGGAGCTGACAATACCACTCACATTTTTGTGCCCCTCCCCCCCCAATTTAGATTTACAAACAAAAACTGAAAATCTGGCACATTTAAATCCAGTTTTAGTGCGTTCAAAATTGGTAACTGAACACTATATGCACCCCATATGCCCCTTTTGCTATATCACTTTAGGTGCATAAACAGTTTTTTAAAATGAGGACTTAGATTACTGCAAAGATATAATAGGTCAGTCTGGGGCATGGATGGAAGGCTCTATCATCCCTCTACAGATATCCACTAAAGACTTTATCATTACTGGAGGTAGATCTGAAAAGCAAAATTCAGATCTGAAGTGAATTCTGAGCCCTAGTCCAAATTTTGGGGCATTCAAATCTTGGGTGTTGATTAAGGCCCATTTTCTCTTCTTATTTATTGTTTGTATTGCAGTAGTATCTAGTAGACTCCACCAAGATCAGGGCCCCAATCTAAATAAACAAAACAAAAAGGTTGGAGGGGAAAGAGAGGTGACTGTCCAAGGGCAAGTGGCAGTTCAGTAATTAAGCTGAGAATTAAACCCAGGTAGCACAAATTTCACAAGGAGCGGTAGCTGACTGGTTAAGGCACTCGACTGCAATCACAGCAGTCATGGATTCGTCTTGCTCAGTCTCACACTGAAAGGTTACCTCCTGCTCACCTAGCTGCAGAATGGGTACCTGTTCCATAAGGTTAGGGAAGTCAAAGTTGGTTAGACATGATGGTAGCTGCATCAGTCCGTTGTGTACTGTTGGCTGCGGAAACAGACATGCCTAATCATGTCAGCATGGTGAGCCATATAAGACAGACTTTGCTCTTCAGTCTCAACCAGAAAACCACCCTTTCTCTCATTTGCTGTAATTGCATAATTTCATTTCAGCCATGCTATGCTATGCTTATACACAGTATATACCAGAGATAATTTCTGGTCTCCCGTCTACATCTGAACTTTCCTGAGTTTGACAGAGGTTTTCATATAATTTTTAGCTATCAGGCTAGGCTATAAATTCCCAGATTTTATGTTGATGATACATCACTTCTGAAACTCAGGCAAGTCTTGGATTTCAAGAGTAATTTTTCTGCCAGAGAATTTTGGCAGCAAATACGCCTCAGTGATACTCCCAGGGAGTAGACTGATATTTTCACTGCAATGACAATTCTATTCTGTCCAGAAACCATCCAGGACTAAGATCAGCTTTTCTGTATCTAATGACTGGTCTCTGTTGGAAAGAACGCCAGCAGATGCATCCTTCTAGCAAAAGACCAACAGACGTCTCACAGGAAAAGTTTTAGGAAAGGTTCTGTTTAAAGACAGTTCTGTTATATTATGGGGATGAGCAACTGTAACTGTTACACAATGCTGTGTTTTTGTGTTGGACTAAGTATAGGTCCTCTAGTGACTATGTAGCTCTGCCTTTCTTAGTAGAGCTCAGTCCACCCGCAAACACCCCCAAACTTTGTGTAGGTTGGAAATCCAGATCCGACATTTGCCACTTGAGCACGTGTCTAGTGATATTTTCATGAAAACAGGATTTTTTCATGTTATTCATTTGCTCTTCCTTATTCGGAGTCAGTCAGTAGTTTGTGACAGGGGTATAAATAGTGATTTGACATTTGTACGCACACTGGCTGAGCTGCTAACTACTGCCAACCATATCACTATCATCTTCTGAAAAGGACACGTCAGTGCACACGGTGGCCTGAACTTTGGACTGATTTACGCTGCATTGGGTTAATGAATCCTGGCCTAATTTTACAGCTATACAATTCCACTGAAGTCAGTGACATTTTCATGGTTGTAAATTAGAGCAGAATTGGTCCTTAACTTCAAAGAGATCATGAGACTCCTATGATGCACCATGGTGTCTCAGCCACAGGGAGAAACTGTGGTGCATCATGGGAGGTGTAGTCTGGCCAGAATTGGGTCCATAGAGGAGGACGGGAACCCAGAACTACAACTCCCACTAGGTAGATGCAGAGATTAATGCCAACTTGAAACAAAATGAAATGTTTATTTCTCATTTTCCTATTGGAACATTCTCCCAACTGACCTTTTCTCAGAGAAAATTTTGATGAAACCTCTTCTGATGAGAAAATGTTTCATTTAAATTTTTTTGACCGGCTCTAATGATCATCAACATTGTGGGTGTACTTAGATACAATGAGCTACCAGTGTGTTAATAAAGGGCCAGATTATGCCCCACTTACTCACTGAGTAATGCCTTGCTCACTGAAAATCAGTGGGACTGCCGCTGAGGTGAGCTACTACTTGGTGTGAGAAAGGCTAGCAGAACTGGTTCCCAAAAGTCTGGAGCTGAAGCCTGCAGCCTTTGCTCAAGCAAAACTCCCATTGACTTAGGACCAGGTAGGGAAGCCCTCACTGATGTTGTGAGCAGTTACTCACCCAGAGTTTCACAGTCTGGCCCTTTGCTGGGATATTTGCCCATCAGAACTGGGCTCTATTGAAAAATGAAAAGCCCACTGGATCCAAATTCTGTCCTGAGTTGCCTTGGCCCATCTCCACTGAAGTCAATGTGGGTTGCATAGACGTAACTGAGAGAATTGACCTCCTTATTGATAATTTTTGTAGTGCCATTTTTTTTTGTTTTACTGGAACTCAAAATCAAATAACCAGTGAGACTTTGTTCATTGTGGCCAGGATAACCATATGCTTGTTCATAAAAGAAATAGGTGGATCAAGAAGCTGCAGCTGATATTGACACAATACAGTACACTGGAGATATTGTTCCAATAGAGTCCATTCTATGCTTAACCGTCACAAATGTAAGACTGGCAAGATCAGTGTAAACTTGGGTTATCTGCTGCCTATGGCTTTAACTCGTGAGATATTGAGCACCTTTTCCAAAGGGCTGACCACTCACCACTCATTGACATCAGTGAAAGCTGGGGGCACCGCACCTCAGAGAATTTGAAAAGTAGCAAATTGTGATTCCTGCACATACTATTGGCTAAGAATTATGCACTTATTATTAATTATTATTTATTTCTTTTATTATGCTACCTTTTGTCCCCTATCCCATACGTATGGCTTACTTGTTTGCCTCATCCACCTGTTACACCTTGTCATTTAGTGTATAAGCATTTGGGGGCCAGGGCTGTTACTTTTTATGTTTGTACAATGCCTAGCACACCGGGACCCTGATCGGCTTGCTCACTAGGCACTACCACAATAATAATTAATAATAATAATTAATCATTAATGAAGAAGTCACTAGAATTGGTAGACATTTTTTGGTTGAAAAAGTATCTTCAACAAAAATATAGCGTTTCATCAAAAACAAATGTCACTTTTTGGGTAAAAATGTTCATTTTTTGAAAACCAAAGACTTTTAGGTTTTCGTGGGAAAAACCTTTTTTTTCTCTTGTGAAATTTTGATGAAAATGAAATGAAGCAAATTTCTTTTTGAAATTTCCCTTATAAAACAATTAGCATTTTCTGCCCACCTCTGATGGCCACCCATTCTAACTGGGAAGAACATTCTCAGAGTTTTAATTCTGAGTATCCTTCGGGGTCCTGTGTTACCTCTTCCTGTTTGGGCTTGCTATTCCAGTGTTTCTCAAACTCGGGTCGCCACTTGTTCAGGGAAAGCCCCTGGCAGGCCAGGCTGGTTTGTTTACCTGCCCCGTCCGCAGATCCGGCCGATCGCGGCTCCCACTGGCTGCAGGTCGCCGCTGCAGGCCAATGGGAGCTGCTGGAAGCGGCGGCCAGTA
>NW_020698242.1:9075218-9118559 GCF_002925995.2 Terrapene triunguis
CCGGCGGCCAGAGCGCCGGGGGCAGGGCGGCGAGCCCCGGCTGTGGCCCCGCTCTCCCCGGCGGCCGGAGCACCGCGCCGCCCCCCCTCCAGGTGCCGCCCCAAGCACCAGCTTGGTTGCCTGGTGCCTGGAGCCGGCCCTGCCTGCAGCCGGGGCTTTGCTAGGCACCAGCGTCCCAAGCATGTGCTTGGGGCAGCACTTTTCAAGGGGTGGCACTCCGGCCCTTTTTTTTTTTTTTTTTTTGCTTCGGGCTGCAAAAAACCTGGAGCCGGCCCTGTTCCCAGCACTGCTCCACCCTAGGTACCCTCCTCAGCTTCCCAGGCAGCCAGGTCCTTCTCTCTCACAAAGCTAGAGAGAGAATGCCTTTTTCAGTCTCTGGCCCTCAGCCCTCTTATAGGGACAGCTGTGGCCTGATGGGGTTGTGGCCCCACACGTGGCTGCTTCCCCCAATCAGCCTAGCATTTCTCCGCCACAGCCCTCTCCAGGGCTGCTTTAACCCCCTCAGGGCAGGAGTGGGGTGAACACCCCGCTACATGTAAAATGTAATGAGTGTTTGAGTTCAACTTTTTCTGGACTAATTAGATTAAATTTTTAATTTAAAAGTCATTTCAAACCACAAAAACTGGAATTTGACATTTTAAAAATGTCAACATGAAATATTCTGAAAATTTCAAAACGGTATTTCTTGACATTTTAAGAAGTTGAGAAATTCATCGAACCCAGTCTTATTTCCCAAGCAGATCTGGTTTTGTCAAACTGGAATTTTGGGATTTAGGGAACCAGGATGTTGTTATCCAAACTGGCATTTGCCAGAGCCTAAGGCTGCCACCTGTTTTTGTGAAAAGTGTCATTGGATTTCTGATCTTGGTTTTACATCTCATCTGAATGACACCCAAAATGAGTGTATACTTCAAACTAAAGAATTTGGCTTAAAGAATTAGTAAATGGTAAAAGTCTCATTGACTTCAAACAGAGCAAAATTAGGCCAAAATTGAGCACTTCTGAAAATCCTACTGTAGAATCTCTGACAATAGAGCACTATTTTAAAAACCTGTATAATATGAAGTACATTTTAATAACACACTTTAATGACCATAGAGTAAGCAGCATCTGAAATTGTGGGGCAAAGGCACTGGGATATAACCATTTTCCCTTACCTTTAACCATCCTTTTGTTGTTTCCTAAATGTTCACTTTTTATTTAAAGGGCCTTTAACCCTGAAGCCAAGAGTCTACCTCTTCTGTTAATTTTGATTCCTGAGAGTTGGGGCTGTGAACATGTTCCTGAGCAGTTTTGGAGAGATTACAAGTTTCAAGTCATTCAAGGAACTGATGTGGGAGACTAAAATGTGACCAGACATTCTCAGGTTGCTGGTTGAACTGGCTTAGGAGAATGCAGCAGGATATATAGATTGGTTAGTTGAAAAGGATGGTTAGTTGAAAGGCATTAAATATTCTTAGTTCATTGGTAGAATTGGCTGGAGATAACAGAATGTGACTAGAAGTTTTCAGGCTGCAGATCGAAGTGACAGAAAGGAGAACAGAGCGTGCTTAGAGGTTCTCAGGACACTAGTTGAATGTCTGTAGTGGAGAATTGCTCTGAGGTTGCTGACAGAGGGAAAGGGTTCTTAGGTCACTGATGGAATTTACACAGGAGAATGGGATGTGATTAGGTGTTGAGATCAAATGAATATGCCCTACTGTAATTTTCACATTCGTTCTCATTCCTGATGTAACAGCTTTGGGTAGGCGAAGCTTTGATCCCTGTTTTCTTTCACAATGCTTCCATGTAAGTTTTCTACCACTGTACACTTTACCTTACACTAAAGGAGGAAGTGTATCTAATGCTTAGGAATCAGGACACTGGGGGCTGTTTTTAGCCCTGGCACTGACTTGGTGTAACCTTGCATCCATTTATATTGGCTGGAATTTTCAAAGAAGGCCAAGGGCTTGTCTACACTACAGGCACATCAGCAGTATAGTTCCAGAGCCGTAGCTGTGCCACTGCAGCACTGTAGCATCGACGCTTCCTACATGGATAGAAGGGTTTTTTTCTGTCACTATGGGAACTCCATCTCCTCGAGTGGCAGTAGCTAGGTCGATGGAAGAATTGTTCCATTGACCATCCTAGCCACGTCTGCACCGAGGTGAGATCGGCTTAACTATGGTGCTCCGGGGTGTGACATAGCTAGGTCAATATAAATTTGAAGTGTAGAGTAAGTGTGTTTAAGTGTAGAGAGTAAAGTGCCCATATCGCCCTGAGGGCTTGTCTTCACTACCATGCTGCGTCGATGCAGCTGTGCTGATGTAGCGTGTCTAGTAAAGATGCGCTATGTCGGTGGGAGAGCGCTTTCCCATCGACGTAATTACTCCACCTCGATGAGAGGCGGAAGCTCTGTTGGCGGAAGAGCATCACAGCGTGGTGTAGGCACCGCTGTAAGTCTGTAAGTCAATGTAACTTACATCGACTTTAGCGGTAGTTACATCGACTTAAGCAGAAGTGTAGACAAGCCCTAAATGTCAATAAGAGTCTAACTCCTTTCAACTCCTTTGAAAATCCCAGCTTTGAATTTTGTGGGACTCAGTTTACCAATCTGTAAATAGAGTTAATATTTAAGCCCTCAATACCCCTTTGAGGGAAAGCATTAATGTTTGTAAAATTCCTTGGGTTCCTCTGATAAAGGGCATGTGCAGAAGTAGAAAGGATTATATTTATATTATTATTATTATTATTCACTTCAATTTCTTTTTCTAGGCAGGTATCCAGGGCTTTCTTGCTTAGTGGTTCAAAACATTCATAACTTGGTTCTTAGCTGTAGTTTTCACATCTTTTCTGCCTGATTTTGAAACAAAAAGTTCAGATTCTATGGCCATAATTTGGCTCCCACAAGTAATTGCAGACACAGCTGAATGCATTCATGTGTCTTCTATTCCTCACTGTACTCAGAAAGCAGGCAGTTACATGGATAGTGCAGTTTAGTTGCAGGTGCAAAATC
Source organism: Terrapene triunguis (assembly GCF_002925995.2). Taxonomy (NCBI): domain Eukaryota; kingdom Metazoa; phylum Chordata; order Testudines; family Emydidae; genus Terrapene; species Terrapene triunguis. The sequence goes on from NW_020698242.1 coordinate 9,078,214, forward strand.
ACACCTACAACATCAGAAGTCGGGTTCAGGCCTTTTGAAAAATCAGACTCTTCTGCTCAGGCCAGGCAACAGAAAGGGTCAATTTGTTACTGTGGATCAGAAGATTGTGAAAGCTCACCAGATGTCACCAGATCTCCTTGCCAGATTCATTATTGTGTAACTTATAGTTGTCAGTCTGCACACACACACACGCACTTGCTTCAGGACCTCCAGTTGGCTTATTGAGATCATTCCAAGAATGGCAAAGCTAAATGAGGATGCTGACTGTTATAGAACAATTAACTTGGATGGATGTTTATTAAACGGGAGTTTTTGCCTAAACTTCTATGGAAAGTGATGGGTTTGCTGCTGCTGAGATGGAATCAATGTTGACACTTTTATTTATTGGATTTCAGGTTGGTGCACACTCATGACTCATGTGTTCTGTTTCCCGTTCTAGCTTGTGTGGCAATGGAGCAAGGACAGAAAGGTTTGGGAAATAAGGTCTGTTTGTTGCAATTCCACTACAAGGATGACGAACACAGCACTATTTATTCAGGAGCCCAATAGGTGCAGTGCTTTGCAATCTGCCTGGATTCTGATTGGCTAGCACATTCAATGCGCTCCTGATGGAAGAAAGGTCCAGGCCGGCTCTAACGATTTAAGCTCTCTCTTCTGTGTCAGATGGAGAACGTATTTAGTTTGATTTGTGCTTTCCACAGTCAGGATAGTTCAAGCATGCCAGGGCATGTTGGTTGTAGCTATAACAAATTCCCTGTTTGTCTCTTCAGGGACACAGGCTTAAGCAGTAATCAGGGTCCCATGGCAAGGTTCCTTCCCTCCCGCCTCATTATTGAAAAGTTCTGGGCATACCCTTCCTTTCATCACCCAGCAGCTGCTGCCATCAGAAGGTTGGTTTCTCTTTCTGCTGTGTCTGCAGCACTGACTTCCACTCCAGACATCACTGTGTGCACTGACGGACTCTGACAGGGGCAAGCATAGGTGGCAGAGCTCTTTTGGATGGGTAGTGGGCTGAAGGAAACCCAAATGAGACTACAGCTTTGCCCATTCCCCAATGCACTATTCCTTTGTTCTTTGGCTGTAAAACAAGAGTTGTCTATTCCACCCTATCACTTCACCTGTGGGTTGGTTGATATTATAATTGCAGGGTGATAGACCGGGATTAATGAGAGACGCTAGTAAAGTCTGAAGGGGAGTAAAGCTTTCACAGGCTGAGTGTGACAATGTGGGTTCAGACACTAACAACACACAATATAGAGACTTCGCCCCATATTCCTGCTCAGCTGTTAGAGTCAGCACAGGTTGGTCTGCTGCAGTGTCAGTCATTATATTAATCAGGAACGGTCTGGGGCAGGCATTGTTCAACCACCGGGGCCTGAGCTGTGGATTTCCCCTTGGTAGGAAGTGTATCGGGGGCCTTGAGGGAATTGCATTTCTCATTTCGGTCAGGAGGTCTGTCTATGACTCAGCTGAGGTCTCTCTTCACATCTGCTCTGCTCTTATGCTTTTTCCATTCCTCTAGCTGGTTGGGAAATGATTACAGCTGGTCAGAGTTATTTTGACGAAAGGTTTTTTTGTGGAAAGGTGGTGTTTCAATGGCAACGAAAGCTACTTGACAAAGGCTATTCAGCACATTAGTGGCAGATCTAGAATTGGAACCCAGATCTCCTGCCTCAGGTATTCTGAGCCTCAGGTATTCTGCTGCCCTTTGCGAATAATGCCAAGCATAGAGCCCTACAGGTAAAGGATGTTCCTCCACGCTATCAACACTGACAGCAACCCGGAAAATCTCAGTGCACGTAGACCAGTAACATCCCCTCATGGCCCTAGTCCTGTGACTATGGGCTTGTTTACATGGTGACTTAGTGCACAGCAAGCCAGGGTGTGAATCCACAGCACATGAGCTTGTCATGTTTTAGTGATGTTGTGGATGTTGCTACAGATGTGTGTCAACGCACGCTAGGGAACTTCGTGTGGGCTGTAGCAGGCTCCACACAGTGACTCCCGCTACGTCAATACAGCAAAATAAAACCTGCGGCAGTAAGTCTGAGGCTAGGTCAACGGACTCTGGCTTTTGGTACGGGGCTAAAACTAACAGTGTAGATGTTCGGGCTCAGGCTGGAGAACCTGCCCCTCGCCAACTTTCAGAGCCTGGGCTCAAATCCAAGCCCAAACGTCCACACTGCAATCAGTTGACCTGGGCTCTGCAACTGGCTGCCACAGGCCGTTTTTTGCTGTGTAGATGTGCCCTTCATGCCCAGCAGGCTAGTGCGTTGTGGAGTCACACTCTGGCTTGCCACGCATTCAATTGCCCTGTAGGCAAGCCCTTAGGCACTCACCCCAGAGAAGACAATTTGATGCAATTTCAGGTTCTGCCAATATTTGAAACGTGTCTTGAGCAACTATTCAAGGGGCAAGTAAATGTGTGGTCTTGGAGTATCTGAGTCTTGCCCTAACTGTGGAACAAACGTCTCCTGGAAAGAGTAGGCTACAGGTGGCTGTGGGATACTGCACTGGATTTGGCCCTTTGTACAAGTCTGCCAACTCCAATGCAAATTCCAAGCCTGATGTTTGGATTGCTGGGGCCATCCATTTTTTGGAGTACCAGCCTTTCAGCCATCACAGCCACATGCAGCATTTCAGATTGACCTCTCCCCTATTTTTACAAGCATAATAAATATTGCAATGCAGTTACCATGTAGCAATCGCTTGATTTCATAGTATGTAAAATATTAACTACGTTAGATGTGTTATGCGATGGCTTCTTAGGTACTTTTAGTGATAACAACAACATCACCTTGAGAAAGTCATTCTGTACCATCCACTTACACTAGAAGATAGACCTTATCAGTGTGTGCGGGAAGTACTGAAATATGTGCCATAAAATCTATATTGGAAACTTGTGTGAGATAAACAAGGAACAATTCAGTTCTTTTAAAGGGAGCTGATCATTATGGGAATATTAATGGGTTTATTTAGCTTTATGGGACCTCTATAAAATAAGTGGTGTGGTTTGGTTATATAGCCCATTCCTCCAACCCTCCTCACATGTGTAATCATTACTCACATGAGAAGGTCCATTCAACACAACAGGGCTACGTGGGTGAGTTGGATTTCCAGGCTCAAGCCCCAAGTTTGATTGCTGCAAAAAGTTCCTTACCGATTGTAGTGTAAAATTCAGCAAAGCTTGTTTCTAGTTGATTTCATGACTGGCTTTCTAAGACGGTGGACGGTGAGATTTCTTCTGCATGCTGCAATCAGTGCTGACTTTTCCTGATACACCTGTGAATGGACGATAACGTTTAGCATGTAACTCAAATGTAGGTATCCTACAGCTGCAATAAAATTATGAAAGCCAGGCTTTGGAGCATCGGATCTTCTCACATCTGCCTTTAGATAAGAACAGCCCAGGGTTGTACAGAAATGGCGCCAACCCCCTATGGTAGAATACGGTAGTCTTTTAAGGGAAAAGAATGGCCCAGTGGTTGGGCACGGGTTTGGGATGTGAAGGATTTGGGCTCAATCCTCTACTCTCCCATGGATGTTCTGTGTGACCTTGGGACACTTAGCTCCTCTGGGCCTCAGTCCCTGATCTGTACAATGGGGATAATATGCTTCCCTCCCTCCCAAGGGGGTTGTGAGGAGAAATGCGTTAAAGATTGCGGAGATCAACTGATGAAAAGCCCCATCTAAGAAATAGGCATTATCATTTTTTTAAAAGAGAAGGTGCTCCCCGTGTTACTGAGGGGGCGGCCCAGGTCCTAGAAGGGATGTGTACACACAGTACCTAAGCATTACACAATATTCCAGTGACTCTTTTGTATGGGAATCATGCAGTGTACACTGTTATCCCCTGCCCCCCAAAAGAGGGAAGACCTACACAGCAAACTCAAATTCTCTAGAGCCAAATACTGTATTTCTGAACAGGGTAGATAACAGAAAATATTTATCCTGTCACTGATTGGCTCCTTTCACCTTCTTGGCTCTTAATATAGTTGGGTCAGGAGGGCAGGCAAGTGGTTCTATCGAGCGCCCTACCGAGTGCCCCATCGTCTCTCTGTCCTGACAAATGCTGCAAGGCAGGGCTTAAATTCTCCCCCAGTACCTCCCGGAGCCTCAGGGCTTTCGCCCTGCGGGGTGCAATGGGATTTGGGGCTTTAGCCCCTGGGGCATGCCAGGGCTCCCCCCAGTTTGACAATATTTACTGGAGCTCTGCTCTGGACAGTTCCAGCTGAATTTAAGCCCTGATGCAAGGCCTTCAAGATGTACCCAGTTTCCACTTGGCAGTAAGAAACTGGTGTGAGCTCTGGAATCTCCAGTCTCATGACAAGGCTGGAAAACTACCAGTAACAGCAGCTTTCTTCCACATCGAGGAGGGTCTGGAGGGAGATACTGTTTCTTTTCATAGGATAATATTTTCCTTAACATGAATTTACTGTCTGTGAAATGTGCCCTGGAGCCTGAAGACTTCTCTGCAGCCCAGGTACATCTTGAGCAGCCTGCGCTTCCTCGCCACCAAAGTACTTTAGCCACCTCCAAGGGAGTTCGGTCTCCACATCTTTTCAGTCTTTGGCAGGGCCGGCCTTAGGGAAAATGGCACCCTGGGCGCACTTGCATTTTGGTGCCCCTGGCCTCCGTGGACATGGCACCCCCCCCCATTGCCCCTGGCCCCCAAGGGCTTCCCATGTGCTCCACCCTGCCTTCCTCCCTATCCCCTGCATTGTGCCCCCTTCACCCCAATGCCTGCTCCCCCTCCTGCACCCCGAATCGCTACACCCCCTTCACTCCCAACCTCTGCCCCCTCCTGTACCCAACACCTGTCCCCACCTGTGCCCCTACACCCTGCACTGTGCCCCCTTCACTCCTACCCCCTGCACTGTGCCCCCTTCACTCCTACCTCCTGCACCTCCCCCCTGAGTCCCTAACCCCTGCACTGTGCCCCCTTCACCCCAACCCCTGCCCCTCCTGTGCCCCTAACTCCTGCACTGTGCATACCCCCTTCACCCAAACCCCTGCCCCTGCCCCCCAACACCTGTCCCCTCCTGAGTCCCTAACCCCTGCACTGTGCCCCATTCACCCCAACACCTGTCCCCACCTGTGCCCCTACCCCCTGCACAGTGCCCCTTTTACTCCTACCCCCTGCACCTCCCCTCTGAGCCCCTAATCCCTGCACTGTGACCCCTTTTCCCCTGAACCTTGCATCCCCCTCCTGCACTCACGTGGGGAACCTGACCTGGATGCCCAAAGCAACTGGCATTGCTGCTCGCCTCCTACACTGGACTGCTGCTCCCCCACCCCGTGCAGCCCTAGGGGCCTGTGAGAGGGGAGGGGAATCAAGGTGCGAGGTCAGGGCTTCCTGCATCCAGGTCACTCTCCCTGCGGCAGGAGAGCAGCAGCTCCTGATGCTTCAGCACAGCCCAGGTGGGAAGTGCCCTGGATACAGGGAGCCCTGGTGTGTGTGTTGGGGGGACTGGGTGAAGGAGTGTGTGTGTGCCTGAGTGGGGGAGTGCGCTGTCTCTTTCAGAAAGCACTGAGGGTCAGGAGCCTGAACTAGGCTTATTCAGACACAAGCAGCTGCCAGCAGCGCTGGACCCAGAGAGGCAGCAGCACACACAGATTCCCCCTGTCCTGTCACCCCAGCTTAGTGGAAATTGGGTACACGGGTGCAGGGGAGGGGGACACCCCGCCATCAGCCCCCCTCCGCAGAGTGGACAGGAGGACGCTCCCAGTCCGGAGTGGCCAGGGGCGACTCCAGGAAGAAGGCAGGGTGCGGGAACACAGGAACAGCAGCGGCTGTACATGAGGAGCAGAGCAGAAGAGGGGAACCCCTGCTCCGGAGGAGTCACCTGGCTCCAAGGCTGGTCATCTCTCCCGCTCCCCCACGCCTCCATCAGCCCAGCTGGCCTCTCGGCAGCAGGTCAGGTGGGAAACCCTGCGCACGGCCCCCACTTGGGCGGGCTGCCCTGGGCGGGGACCCGTATCGCCCACCTCAAAGGCCGGCCCTGGTCTTCGGTCTTTTCATTGAGACCCCCATAAGAGCACCCGTCATTTTTCTGCCTAAAAGGAAGAAACCCCCACACTCGTTTTACTCAGGCTGCCGAACGGAGGGTAACATTTGGTCAGTATGGCCCAGATCCTCAAAGGTGCCAATGGGAGTTAGGCACCTAAATACATTTCAAAGGCTTGTCACTCATTGCCACTCGCCCACTCTGATAGCATCTTAGTGTACAGCTAGCTGCTCCTAAACGGTCTGGTATTTTAAGGACATGAGTGGCTTTTAAGCAAAACCTTTTGAAATGCCCCCCCCCCAAAAAAAAAAAAAAAAAAAAAAAGACAAGGAAGTAAATAAGATAAATAGGAAAGCACAACTCTTTCCATAGGCTAATGAAACATCTTCATGGATTCTGCTTTTTTATTCAAGCGCCATCCAGCTAATCCTTAGCTGGTATCTTTTAAACTGATGGGTAAAGGGATAATTAGGAGAACATGGTTGGGTACAATATTATTATTTAATATTTGCATTGCAGCAACTCCTGGGAGTCCTAAGGAACATTCCTATTGTGCTAGCCACTGTCCATACATGTGACAAAAAAGAGCCTGTCCCAGGGAGTTTACAACATATAGTTATATAATATAAACTTGCAATGTCCAAGGGGGTTAATATATTATATCAAGAATGGCAGCAGAACCCTTGCTTGCTAGAGTTAAACCTAGTCTGCCCATCTGCGTCATCCCGGTATGTAATCAAAGGGAGTTTTGATTTCAAACATGTCCGTAGGAGTAGGTAGAGATGTACTGTACTATTGTTACGTGCTAAACCTTGCTGCTCCCTGAGCTTTAAGAAACCATGGATTGAATTTCTGAGCCGTACTGTGCCAAAATGTATGAACTGTCAGGATACTGTTGAGTCTTTGCTCAGGATCTTTCCTCGCGTATGCTTATTGCACAGATTGTTCGTTGCTGCAGCTAGTCCATAGTGTGGGAACAGAGTGCCGCAGGCTAAACTGATGCAGAAATTAAAGGGAGCTGTAATTCTCAGCAAAGCCACTTGTTACTCTATTACTTTACCTGCTTTCTGTGCTCAGAGTAGAACAGACCGTTTGCACAGCTAGTTTCTGTTTGCAAAGAAAGGGGAGATTTTTTTTTTCATTGGCTGGGCTTTTATTCAGTAGTCAAATACCCTACAGTTAGAGTATTTTATTTTGCAGAGCATCTTGCAAACAAATTGTATCCCAATGTACTTAACAAAGTTCAAGGGTCAAGAGTTGCTAAGTCTGGTTGAGCCATGGGAAAAAATGTATTTGCAAATAAGTTCCCCCCGGTTCGGCAAATGAGCCTTATGAACCAGCTGCCAGAGGGTGAAAATTCCATTTTGAAAACAAGAATGGCAATTTTCAACTGAATCTAGGGCTGGTCAGAAAAATTCCATTACATGAAAAATGTTGAAGTTTCAGAATTTGATGTCCTTCCTCACTGGAAGGGACCGAGCCCGTTGGAAATTTTTCATGAAAAAACATGAGACTCCCCAGAAGGGCCAACTCACCTGGCGAGTGGAAGATCTAAACACAAATGTCTCATCTGCAGAGACTTGCACTCAGGTCTCCCACATTCCAGAGGAGCACCCTACCCATCGGGCTATAGCCTCAGGCTTTCTCAAGTGCTCCTGTTGCAGTTATTTCTCTTTGCATAAATAATTAAATATTCAGTAGGCCAGAGCAAAAGATACTGACTCCAGCCCAGTAGTTTGAGCACTCACCTGGGATGACAAAACGTCAGCCAAGCAAGCACTTGGGTTTCTCTGTGTGAGCAGAGTATGGCGCTCAGCATTATAAACAGGATTCCTTTGTGGTGTTTGGCTGCTGTCATTGAAGGCAGTAGCTCTTCCCATTAGAGATTTGATGCTTAGAATCATAGAATATCAGGGTTGGAAGGGACCTCAGGAGGTCATCTAGTCCAACCCCCTGCTCGAAGCAGGACCAATCCCCAACCAAATCATCCCAGCCAGGGCTTTGTCAAGCCTGACCTTAAAAACCTCTAAGGACGAAGATTCCACCACCTCCCTAGGTAACCCGTGCTTCACCACCCTCCTAGTGAAAAAGTTTTTCCTAATATCCAATCTAAACCTCCCCCACTGCAACTTGAGACCATTACTCCTTGTTCTGTCACTATTAAACAGTGGGGACCCAAAGCTGTGAGGCTGCGATAAACCCATAGATAAACACTCTATGAACCAAAGAACCCCATCCAAGGCCAGTTGTGATTTTCTTACTGCTTTCGATTGTAAAGCCAGGTATCAGTCCATTCATTTTCTTTTGCAGCACACTGAGTGGTAGAGCCCAGAGCTGAAAGGTCAGTGCAGTTGTATCCAGCAGATGAGAGTGGGTTTGTCTGTCTGTCTAGAAAGAAAATCCTGGCAGACAGTGTGATACTTTCTCAACTGAGAAACTTTCGCAAGTGTCTGAACAAGTTGCTGAATGTCTGACAATTTATGATCTGGGAATTGTTTCCCCTTGTGTACGAAGGGAAGAATGTTTCCAAAGGGGAGTTATGTTGCTGTTATTAATGGGACACTTTGAAATGTTCTTGCAGCGATCATTTGTGTGTGTCCCTCAACCAGAATTTGAAATAAATCTTTTCTTTATTTACTTCCTTAGTTATGCACCAGCATCCTCGTTTGGTAGATAGTCCATTGAGTAGGCGTGATCTCTTCTACGGAACGATCAGCATCATGAACAAGTCTGCTGGTCTTTTATGGGGAGGGTTACAGAATCCGTGGGTTTCTTTAATGCAGTGATCATAGAGATGATTGCTGCTCTTCCTCACCCCAACCCCATCACTGGGAAATCATCCTGGAGACCGAGTCCCAGTACCAGGAAATACAGTACAATCGTTGCTGAGTTCTCCTGCTGCAGAGGCCCAGACTGGATTTTCCATTGTCACATGTGCAACTAGAGGAACATGGCCAAGTTCTTACCCTTTAAGGACCATCACAGACCTCACTGCTTTCTGCTCCAAGAGCAAGGCACACTTCTTTGACCTTGCCTTCTCTACCAAACACAGAGCACCACATCTATGCATTAAAACAACAACAAAACACCTACCAAAACAAGACACTCCACTGCACACGCTTCTCACTCTGGGGAGAGGATGAGAAAACAAACAACATGTGGCAGAGATGTAGCCACGTTTCTTAATGCGCTGCTGGAAGGAGCTCAGATACTACGGTGATGAGTGTGGATAAGACTGTGTATAGAACAGGACAGAAATAAAGTAACCCTCCATAGGCACATCACACAACATTTCTCCCGGTGGTGTGAGTGCGGCAAATGGGGTGATGGTTTCAGAGTAGCAGCCGTGTTAGTCTGAATCCGCAAAAAGAACAGGAGTACTTGTGGCACCTTAGAGACTAACAATAGGGTGTGGCAATAGGGGACACAAACCACTGAGAAATGGGACCACATCACGCAAACCTCAAACAACTTCCTATTCATTTCAGGGTCCCATTCAGAAGTCTCTTCCCAGATTTTCAAATGTTCCATGGCGTTTCTGCATCAAATCTCATGGGCTTAGAGCGTGATCTACAGACCATTGAAATCAATGAAAAGATTCCCATTGATTTCTTCAGCCTTTGGATGAGGCTCTTAATCTCTCTCTCTACACCCCTGCCAGCTTGCTCTGCTCATCTTGCACCATCCTCTCTTACTCTTGCTCGCCACTCTTACTTCATGAGTCGCCTCTTCTGCAGCTCTTGGCATCTGGACCCGCCTGCCTGTATTTCTTCATGTTGTCAACTCTTGGCCACATTTTTTCTCCCTGGCTCTGATTTCCCACCCACTTCTGCTCCGATTTGTATGAGACAAGGTGGGAGAGGCAATATCTTTTATTGGACCAGCTTCTGCTGGTGAGAGAGACAAACGGTTGACTTTGTGAAACACTTTGGGGATAGTTTGGAGACAATGGGACCCGGGCACACAAGTTTATATTCCTGACTCTTCCACTAACCTGCAGGGTGATCTTGGGGAAGTCACATCATCTCTCTATACCCCTATTTTCCCTTCCATCCTTGACTATTTTCTAATGTCTATTTAGATTGCGAGTTCTTTAAGGCAGGGGGTTGTCTCTTACTGTGGGTTACAATGGGGCTCCAATCTCAGTGGGAGACTCTAGGTTCTACCATAATACAAATAATAACTACCACTGGAACTACTCCATGTGGGTGCAAGGGTCTGTCCATATGGATTTAGTAGCAGAAGTAGGCCCTGAAACTGAAGGGCATGTCACACATGTGCTCTCCTACAGGTAGGACATGCTGGAACACTCATTAGAGAAGCCATTGCAGCCGGTAATCTTTTTGCCCCCTATGCAACATACTCATAAAATTGTTACTAACATTAAAATAACTATTTAAATTGCTGTATGCAGTGCTGTGGTAGCCGCGTTGATCCCAGGATATTAGAGAGACAAGGTGAGTGATGTAATACTGTTTGTCGATGAGAGAGTGGTCCAATAAAAGATATTTGCTCACCCACCTTGTCTCTCTACTTAAACTGTTGACAGTTTGAATAGTATGTCTTTATTGATTCATAAAACGACTAGCAAATTGCAGAGTTCTCGATGATAGTAAATAGCCACCACCAGTGATGGCAGGGAAAGGCAATCTCTAATGCATCACATGACTGTCATTCTTTCTCTCTTTGAAGCTGTGCAGAATGAACGGGACAGGATTAGCATTCGCAGGAGTAGCTACGAGGACAATGGATCCCTGTCAATCACTGTACTGACCCAGGCTGAGGCTATGGCACAGCAGGTATGAAACACATTGACAAGCATTATTAGAAGGGTTTTATAGCCACTTCGGACTGTGAACTTGTCCAAGTAAGCAAGGATGAGTCTACTCAGTCCTTGGATGGCACTTAAATGGAACAACTAATTGCAACAAGAAGCAATATTAATGATTTTCTCATGTTCTCTCTGGGTCATTGCTGAACCAGTGCCCAAGCATCCTTATAGGGAGTGTTGTACTACTGGAGGTGCCATATTTCAGCTGAGACACAAAACTGAATTCCTGCCAACTTGAAGACATTAAAGATCCCATCGCAACTATTGCAAGAGTTGGGCAACTAGGGTCAGATCCACAAAGGTAGTTAGATTTCCTAACTTTCGCTGAAATCAGGAAGCCTAAATTGCTTTGAGGATCTGGACCCTAGCATCTACGTCCTGGCTACAGGTCTGAGCAATTACATTCCGCCTACCAATTCCTCATGGCGGTCCAGTAGGATATGGTAGTCTTCTTCGTTTCTTATCCTAAATTGCTGCGTTGCCTTGCTGTCCACTTCATTTGCTTTGTTTCACCCCAGAGGTGGCTGCATTTCAATGATGCATGAAGAAATTCCTGTAGGTACAGTATATAACTTGTTAGGAATTTAGGAGCGTTGGGTTTAAATCCCAGTTTATTAGCTCTTTGCTCTTCTACAATTGTTACCCTAATAATGCTCTTACATTTACAGATCTTGCATTTATACTGAGGGAAGCCTATCATCTTCTCCTTCCTTCCTCTTCCCTTACCACATGCTCCAGTTTGAGTTAAGAAAACAACAACAAACAACTAAGGGCATCCTTTTAATTTCCAATACAAACGGTCCTTTTCTTCCACACACCTGGTGCAGATTTTCTTCACATATAAAAATGTTTTCACTTCTTCAAGAATTGCTGCCTTCACAACATGCATTAGAGAGCTTCGCCTTTCAGGGCTTGTCTACAGAGGAAGTGGGGGCCCGGGCGTGAATCTGAAGTGCAATAACGTATTCATCAAAGGGCCCTATGGACGTTTTAGTGTGCTGCAGCAGTGCCCACAAACGACGTTTCTGGATGGCAAGCTAGCACATTGCAGATTCACACCTGGGTTTGCGAGGCCCAAACAAGTCCTTAGTTAACACCGCTGGGCCCATTTGTCGCCACTGACCTTGTAAAAGAGGTAGGGAGATTGATGCATGGGGGTGTTTGTATTTTATAACAAGCTGCTGCTTGGGAGGCTGGGTGAGCTGATTGAGCTGCTTCTTTGGGTCTGCCATATTAAATAATTAGCAGGGCGCTCAGATCCTGTGCTTTTGATCAAAAGAAAGAAAATCCCTTCGTCAAGTCAGAGGAGTCGGTTGTAAAACACACTGACAATTAGCTGCTCAAGTCACTGTGCCTCTTGTGCTGCTCAAGTCACTAGGCCTCTGTTGTGACACAGCGCCACCCGGTGGAGACTGCAAACATTCTTGCGTCATTGGTGTTCAACACTGGATCAAACATACAGCTCTCTTCAAATCACTGTGAATGTCAAACGTTATATTTGAGATAGGACAAAATTAATGGCTTTATAGAAACCCCGTGTTAACCATAAATCCCGTGATATGTAGGAAACACTTATTAGACTCTACTTGACCAGGCATGTTGTTCAACAAAGCAACACTTAAGCCTGTTCTACGTACAAATTCTACTTTGTTTTTCTTTCAGTACTCAGCTCTGAGTCCAGTGCACAGTGCTGATATTGCGATGAAGAAGGTTGCAACCATCAATGATGTGTGTGAGTCCATGAAACAGCAGCTTTTAGCCCTTGTCGAATGGGCGAAATATATCCCAGCATTCTGTGAACTTCCACTGGATGACCAGGTGAAATAGGGCTCTGACTCTGTCACTCCCTCAAGCCATTTATATTTAATATATTTATTTAATATAAACATAGTCCCTGCCCTTTAACATCAAATTGGGTGATATTCAATAGAATTCACCATGTAGAGCAAGAAATTCCTTGCAGGAGTGGTGGAATTTTAAAGGGCCAGGCTTTTGTTATTACTAATTAATTAGAAATGATTGCCACCCACTGAAGACAAGAAAAATATTGCATATGATCAGCTGAGCCAGCACTGGGAATGATGGGTCAAAAGGGAGGTTGTATTTTTTCTAACATCATCTGCTGGTAGAAGGGTCCAAGAGCCACTGTTTCCAGGGCAATATCAAATAAAACATGTTCTCCTTTGTTCTTGCTTTGCAAAATGAGTTTTGCTTTAATGTTTTGTAAATGTAATGCTTCTAACATCTAAAGAGTCAAAGTATAGTCAAGTTAGTGTCAGATTTTGCTCTCAATTATCCCAGGAGTAATTCCATTGACTACAGTGGAGCTATTCCAGATTTGCACTGATTTAAATGAAAGCAGAATTTTCCCCATTCTCTACACATCAATCATCCGACTGTTCCTCTGTCTGCTGTTGAAGTGTAATACGCTCTGTTTCTTTCCTGTAATCTGCAGGTTGTCTTGCTAAGAGCCCATGCAGGAGAGCACCTACTCCTGGGAGTTGCTAAACGGTCAATACCATATACAGATTTTCTATTATTAGGTAAAATAATATAATTCATTCTTGCTTTGAAGTTTGCACAGATTTACATGCTGGATAATTATTATGTATCCGACCCATCTGCAATTCCTCTTGCATTCAGCTAGCTAAGATATATTTCACCTGTTATGCTTTATGCTGTTAAATTGTTGCTACTTTTCTCCAGAGGTGGCCGCACTGCCATGGTGGATAAAGTCCTCTCTCCATAGAGCTTGTACATCTGTTTGTAAACCAAAGAGTTTGGGGAACTTTCTGGATGTCAGACAATATATAAATAGGCAAGATCATCATTGTATTTTAGCCAACAAACTGTGTTGATAATTTAGGCTGCTAGGATGAAATTTTTTTGTTATGACTAAGAAAAATAAATAAATACAAACTAAACTGTGGCCCACTGACATGATAACTTCAGTTACAGAATGACACCAAATTACATGCAAACATGCACCTTCCACCCCTCTGCTTCTATAGCACTGCTAGAATGTCGATATAAAGCTACTCGATTTTGCTTCCCTCCAGGTTTAAATTTAGGCACAATAAGCCTTGTGGCAACCCAGCTTTGGAACACTGGAGGGCAGACTTACAATGAGTTTGGAGGAAGAAACCTGCATGCTTTGCTCTCTGTTAGGTTTATGCCGCTGAGTATCTAATTGACTTGTACAATAAATTATTGTTCCACATTCCCCACAAGGGGGAGGGATAGCTCAGTGGTTTGAGCATTAGCCTCCTAAACGCAGGGTTGTGAGTTCAATCCTTGAGGGGGCCACTTAGGGATCTGGGGCAAAATCAGTACTTGGTCCTGCTAGTGAAGGCAGGGGGCTAGACTCAATGACCTTTCAAGGTCCCTTCCAGCTCTATGAGATAGGTATATCTCCATATATTATTATTATCGATTCCATAGCCAGAAGGGACCATTGTGATCATCTAGTCTGACCTCCTGTATAATACAGGCCATAGAACTTCCCCAAAATAATTCCTAAAGCAGAGCTTTTAGAAACACATCCAATCTTGATTTAAAAATTGTCAGTGATGGAGAATCCACTATGATCCTTGGTAAATTGTTCCAATGATTAATTACTGTCACTGTTCAAAATGTATGCCTTATTTTCAGTCTGAATTTGTCTAACTTCAACTTCCAGCCATTGGATCCTGATATACCTTTCTCTGATAGATTGAAGAGCCCATTATTAAATATTTGTTCCCCAAGTAGGTACTTAAAGACTGCAATTGTCACCCCTTAAATTCAGGGCCTTATCTTTGCATCCCAAGGAAAAACCCATAGGACTAAGGGCGAGAAAATCTCCATGAGATTCTCTGTGAGGTGCTTTCTTCCCCATGGTCCATTGAGGGGGGAACAAGGCTGGGGTCATGAGGCTGGTTCCCAGACCCCAGGTATTACCAGGATCTGCACAGATACTGAAGGATCAGCAGGAGCCCAGCTACCCTATGCTGCCTAACAGCAGTGGTGCTCTAAGAGAGCCGCTCTGATAGGACTTCCACAGTCAGTAGTTTCCATAGGAGCCCTCTTTAAGGAGGATCGTTACTGCCCAGGGCTGTGCTGTCCTGCCAGGGAAATGCCACAGAGCCAGTGGAGAGATGCATCCTCTCGGCCCCATAGAACTCCCACTGCATAGATCCCCAGACTCATGGATAGCTTGGTACTGGCTCAAGGAAAAAGCAAGGGGAGAAATACCGCAGAGACAAGAGATCACTCCTTATCTCCAGACCAGGTGGGGAGACTCATACATGGGTCTTGGAGGCCTTGAGTTTTGGTTCAATGTATTTGTGCTGGAGCTGGAATAGTCAGAAAATTAAAATGATGCTTTAGTTAGAGACAGCATGTAAATGTTACCTCTGCTAATGCATAGTGAATGCTCACTGTTCTACTCAGCATTTTGGCTCTGTCCACACTGCAAAGGGAAGGTGTGATTGCAGCGTGGGTAGGCATACCCAGGTCAGCTTTAATCTAGCTAGCATGAGTAACAATAGCAGTGTAGACGTGGTGGCACCAGTTTCAGCACAGGCTAGCAACCAGAATCCAAGCCCCCTGAGGTCCCTGGATAAGTACTTTGCTTGCTAACATGTGCCGCCACGTCTACACTGCTATTGTTACCTGTGCTAGCTAAATTACAGCTGACACAGGTATGCATACCATGCTACCATCACCCTGTCACTTTGTGATGTAGACATCCCCTTAGACACTGATGCCTAGAAAGTAAGGTGATAGGTCCCTTAGAAATACTAAAGAGAGATTAGAACAAATTTAGATTAGATAGATATTTCCTTGTAATTTAAGATGGTGTTTTCTTCTATCATCTAAAAACAGGCAAGATTATCCATAATCATGTGCTGCATTCTGCAAATATGGCTGTCGGTGTCTGAAGAAATGGGTGATTTTGTAATGCACCATGTCCAAAGAACTGGTGTAAATGGCTGATACTGATGTTTTTTCATCTCCTCAGGAAATGATTTCATCATTCCAATGCACTGCCCAGAACTGGAAATTGCTCGCGTAGCCATTCGAATCCTGGATGAGTTGGTAAAGCCCTTACGTGACATCCAGGTTGATGACAATGAGTATGCGTGCCTCAAAGCAATCATATTTTTTGACCCAGGTAAGTGTCTCAGATTTACCAAACCGCTATCATCAGTGGCAGATCGTGGGATTCCAAGAGAAGAATCTTGATAGAAATAAAATGGCACATAAATGGGTGGAGTGAGGGGTCCGGTCTGGGGAGAAAAAAAATGGATCATTTATGGCATTTCTTAAAAATGCTAGTATTGTTGATCCTCCTCCATTTTGTGGTGCTCCATTCCCTCATCTCTCCTAAGAAGCCTAATTGCAAGGTTTGTAAGTATTAAAGCAGAAATGATGGGATTTGTCATTAGGTCAAGGATTAGGAATCCCAGAATCTGTATTCTATCTTGGCTACTAATGACAGCTCCCAGGCTGCAGTTACGCTTTCCAGTTGGCTCTCAGCTGTAAAGGAGTAATGCTTAGCAGTGCATTAGCAGGCAAGCTAAAACTGGTCTTTTCCTGCAGACATCTCTATTATTTGCAGAGCATTAGCTCCAGCCCGAGAGACATGCAAAACCTTACAGAACCTGCAGGAACTGAGCTGCTTCCAGAGTTTGGCCTCACTTAGTGATGTGTATCAATAGAAAATGAGGACATGCATGCCTATATTTAATTTTTCTGTGAATTAACCAAGCAACAGAATGGGGATTAAATCAGGGCTGGGAGGGAGCATAAAATTCACAAATGGTTAGGCCATGAGAAGTGTTGATTGCCTGCAGTTTCCGTCAACATCAGGAAGGATGCTGCAACGTCTCACGCTCAGAGTACAAAATGACAGAATAAAGAAAAGATTTGGGGAAAAGAGACCGGGAAATTAGGGCCTGATCTGAAGCCCGTCAGAACGAATGGGAGTCTTTCCGCTGCCTTCAGTGGCTTTGGAGTAGGCTCCAAGGGAGACAAATGAAGACACATTCCAGGGTTTGTGAGAGCATTGCAAATGGGCGGGGCTCTAAAAAATAACACTCGTTTGGTGTCTTATCACTTATTAGAGTTGAGTTGTTTGACCAAAAGTTGCTGAACGCTGGGCTAGACTCAACAGGGGGAATAATACAAAGAGCAAACCATGAATGAAGGGGATAGGATGGGGCCACCTCGCATACAAGAAGAGAGGAGTGCACATCAAAGGCATGGCCTGCAGTAGAACTTTAGAGACCTGCTGCTTTCCTAGCTCACATGGTCTTGAACAGTTGTGTTTTTACTATAACCCCTTGCTGAGTGCGATCCATCCATCCTTCTGTCCCTTCCCCCACACCTATCTTTTACTCACATGGCCCCCATTACTGTACTATCTGAGCCCTTCACAACACTCCTCTGAGTCAGAGAAGTGCTTTTATCCCCATTTTACAGCTGGAGAACTGAACCTTGGCCAACTCCAAATGAGACATTCTTCTATTGGCACTTACCTGTCACCGTATGTGTCTTCAACTCATTTCTCATCATGGCCCTGAGCCGTTTCCTGTGTATCTGGAGGGCTGCAGCCTTGAAGCAACATACCTAATGGAAGAGGTCTCCTTAGTCCATAATCTTCATGACTGTCCTGAACAGACTAAACTGCAGGCACCCAGCCCTACCTACCTCTCCTTAAACATTGAAAGTTGCTTCAATTCTTTGGGACAGTCTGTATGAAATTTCCAAACAGCCTAAAACCACCTGGATTGGAGTAAGAAAAGATTTGTTAGGAACATACAGAGAAAATCCAATTAAAATAATAGAAATGCGCTGCATATCACATCTAGACTTATACGCTGCAAAAGCTAAGGCAGATACCAGAAGTACCGTCTCCATTAGTTACAGTATACAAAGCCTCTTTCCTAGTCCAGCAGGGCAGTGTATTTCAGACCCAGTCTGTGGTTTGAGGTGCCCTGAGCATTATCTTTTCTTGTGTGATCCCGCAGTTAGCCCTTTCAGGTTACTGTGCCATTCCCACAAAGATATTTGCACAGTTGAAGTCCCCTAGGACGATAAGATGGTCTCTCATGAAGCATGCACTGGATGGCTCCAAAATCCATTCAGGATTATTTTCACTACGTAGGATAGATAGTTTTTGATCCCGATTTCCCTTTACTGTTCTACATAGGTTTTTATACTGAGCTCATCACTGTAGTATCTGAGCACCTGCCAGTATTGCATTAAGAAATGTGACTACACAGCTGTCACACGTTGTTTGTTCTCTCAGCCTCTCCCGAGGTGAGAAGCTTGTACAGTGGGTGTGTCTTAGTTTTTTTTTTTTTTTAACTATAAATATAGTTGTTGCTTTGTTTTGATGTTAAAGAAGGCAAGTCAAAGAAATGTGCTTTGCAGCAGAAATGGAAATTGGTACGGTGTGGGAAGGTCTTTAGTTACTGGGGGAATTCATGCCGCAGTCTCAGACCAGCCCCCCGAGAAAGTTGTGTCTCCCCCACACAGATGAGCTTTATTCTTATTGTTGAGAGTTCCATTGTGCCAAAGGAGGGGAGTTGTCAACTGCAGTTTTTATCCTGAAGCTTTAAAATAATCTTTCAGATTTCCTGTGCCCAGGCTGTGGAGTGCTTTGAAGATAGGGGGAAAGATTCTGAATTTAACTAGAAAATCTACGGGGAATCTATTGAAAATCTCTACATTTACACGAGGCATTCATACAACAGCTGTTTCTCGGCTCCACCTTCACAATCTATTTCCCCACAGGCCTCTCCACCCCAAGGAACACCCTTTGTTTTACCTAAAAATCCTGGCCATGATTTTGAACAATAAAAGACAGGCCCCTACATTCATATTTATGCCCCAAAGGAAGTGGCCTGGTTTTCAGGAAGGCCAAGCATGCACTAAATTCAATGACAGTGGCTGGGTCCTCAGCACTTCGCCCACTTCTTTTGGGGCATAAATAATTTTAAGCTCCTGTTTTTCCTGTCTTTGCCTTTGCTTGTTAACATGGGTGGCAGGTGAACCCCCCCCCTTCAGGGAGGCTAGCCCACCGGCCCCATCCCTTCCACCTGAGGCCACAACCCCCATAGCCGGAGGAGCCCAGAGCCCCTGCTCCTGCAGCCGGAAGCGCCCTGACTGGCCTGCCCCAGCCACCCCAAGCCACTGGCCGGCCTGCTCCAGCCGTGCTGGCCTGCCCAACCCCCAGGCCGGCCCCAGCACCAGGCTACTGGCCAGCTCCAGCCTGAGCTGCCCCTGGTGGGCCGGCCGCTGGTGGGCCCGAGCCCTGAGCTCCAGGCCACCCTGACATCTTCAGGGGAGAGGGATGGCGGGACAGTGTGTGGGAGGGGCTATAGGCCTGGGTTAGGGGAGGCTTAGCCTCCCCTGGCCTCTGATACCCACCCCCCATGCTTGTTAATCATCCTACCCGCAGGAACCAAACTCCTATTTTCCTACCATTCCCTTTAGACATTGCTCTGCTCTCTGTGGGATGTGAACTATTGACAGATTAACATTGAGCTGCCACGTTCCTCTGGAGACATTCCAACTTCTAGGCTAAAGGAGAAATTTTTTTTAAAAAAAGTCACTTGCCATAGAGGTGTATTTAATCTTTTCTTCTAGAGTCTGGATGATTGACAGAGCTGTTCCAGCTTGTGTGTGTGTGGATGGGTGTAAATTGTCTGTATCTTTCTACCTCCCAGACTGTAAAGGCCTGAGTGAGCCTGGGAAGGTGAAGAACATGCGATTCCAGGTGCAGGTCAACCTGGAGGATTACATCAACGACCGGCAGTACGACTCTCGAGGGCGGTTCAGCGACATTCTTCTCCTCCTGCCGCCACTCCAGAGCATCACCTGGCAAATGATAGAGCAGGTCCAATTCATGAAACTCTTTGGCGTGGCGAGGATTGACAGCTTGCTGCAAGAAATGCTTCTGGGAGGTACGACCCCACTGAGACCCTCTTTCTTACCTGCATGCCTTGAAAACCGTGAGTATTTCAAAGGCCTTAACAACAGTCCTAGCACCAATGCCATATTTAGGGATGCCCCAGGAACTTTTCAAATTGATCAAATTTAAGAGACTTTGGAGCCAGATC
Source organism: Terrapene triunguis (assembly GCF_002925995.2). Lineage (NCBI taxonomy): Eukaryota > Metazoa > Chordata > Testudines > Emydidae > Terrapene > Terrapene triunguis. Next base: position 9,098,163 of record NW_020698242.1, read on the forward strand.
AGAGGTTGATATAAATTGGCATAGCTGTACTGAAGGTGATGGAGCTATGGTGATTCATATTAGCTGAGGATCTGACCTTTTTTCATTAGCGCATGGATGGAACTGACCCCCCCCCCCACACACACCTCCAAGGGTACAACATTTTGTATTAATACAAAAAGTAAATTGTAACCTTGTGAGAACATCATATTCAGGGCTGAACTGGGGGCACCTGCAAACAGTGTGGTCAGCCATTGCCACGGAGGAGTAGCCAAAATGCTGGAGCTGGGAGCAGCAGAAATCAAGGTATTTTAGGTAACTAAGCAGACAGTGGCATAGTTGGAAATGGTGGGGTGCCCCAGGAGAGAGGGGAGCAGGAGGAGGGAACACAGGCGACTGAGGAAATTGGGGATATAGTTCTCCTGGTCATCCCGCTACAAGCAATTCTTCCACTCCCTGTACAAATATGTGACATGCCTCGGGTCATCGGAATGCTTCTGCTGGTTTTTAGTTTAATAACGATGGGGAGAATGACTTCTTTTCCATGCTCCTATGCAGGAACCACTCTTGATGTACAGTACCAATCAGGACCTTCCAACCTCGACCTGGAACCTCTGCCAGGACACGCAGCTTTAACAAACATGAGTTCTGTGATTCACACAGTTCCAAACCGTAGGTGTCCATCTTTATGCTATTGGCAGGCATAGTGCGGGGATTGGGTAGGAAGCTGCTGGGCCTATAAACTTAGTTTGATTATTTAAGCATCACGCTTAGACTTTGTGGGGCTAAATGGGACCTGTCGTGTTAGATCCAGCAGCAGAAGACAAAAGAGGGGTCCAAACCTCAGGATCCTTCCTGGCAAAACTGCCACTGAAGGCAAGGGGAGAACTTTAGACATAGGTCCAAGATGCACTGGGCCTTACATCTCACTATGCCCTATTATGACAGTGTCATCATTCCACTTATAATTTAAGAGAATATTCACAATCAACACCCCAAGCATTCAAAAATCATGAGTCACCCCCCACCCTATCCCTCCAAATTATGAGATTTTAAAAATACATTCCAGGTCCTTTTTATGTGCCTTCTAGTTTTTGCACCTTTAGGTTACACATTTCCCAGGTTTCTTCCACAACCACGAGGACAAGAAACTTACTTTTTATACATGAAAGCTGAATCCAGGAGCAGGGATTTTAAGGCCACCAAATAGCACGAGACTCTCAATAAAAAGCAGAAGCACGGGCAACGCTATTTTATATGCGCAAAGGTAGAAGTGTAAACTTTCAGAAAGTAGGGCACACAGCAGCCAGTGCGATCTGTTTTATTACATGCAAAGTAAATGGTGAGCAAAGTAGAAATTATATCATTCATCCTGCGCGAAAGGCCAGTTCCTAGGTGTAGAATCTTTAAAGCTTCCAGTAAACTTTTGTTGAGGTTTTTTAAGAAAGCCCATTATTAGGCAACTGATTTTATTATTCCTTTCATGGTAGCTTAAGGTTGGTATTCACTGAATTGGCAAATGGCCCTACTTCTGTCCCACTTACATTTTTTCCAACTTAATAGAAACGCTGTGGACAACTGGCCCTCCCCATTCCCACAAACCACCTCTTCCGCTCATACTCACATTTCCTGTCTCGTAGCAACGACAGCAAATGTGTGCCTGGAAAAGTAATTAGCAATAATGTCTGGAAGATAGTTTAGCTCAATTTTCGATGCTGTTTAACAGCTAGGCACAACAAGGAGAGCCAGCATCATGTGACCAGTTAGCACTCTGCAGCTTACCACTGGTTCACAGAGCACAATATGAGAGCCATTGCTCTAATTAGAGATCAGCACTTTGAAGTGGGAACACAGTTTCCCAAGTACTATTTATAAGGCAATGCAGTACGTTGCTTGGTGAAACTCCTAATAAGCCACCCTCCACCAAGTCCCTGATCATAAAGTGAAAGGGGGAAGAGGCTACCTGCATTCACAACAGGCTACCACCCCATTTTGGTACCACCTGTCCTCCCAAGTGTTTTGCTGCGAGTCGAGAGCTGGATTCAGTTCCTCAGATCGCATGTGGCACCTCGGACAATTCATTTAGTCTCTCGATGCCTCAGTTCCCCCATCTGTGAAATGGGGATGATGAGACTTACTTCCCTTATGCAGTGTGTTGAGAGTAGTTGCTGAAGAACACTAAGAACAGGTTATTAAAATGAGGCTATTAGCACTTCCCTATCTTGCAGAGGTATTGTGAGAATAAATGTGTTAAAGACTGAGGGGCTCAGACACTTAGGAACTTACATGGTCCCCACTACCAAAGAGTCATTTCCTAAATACAATGATCTAATAAAAAAAATTTGAAATTTTGTTATGAAAAAAGGTATTAAAGCTAGCACATCTTCAGTTGTTTCATAAAGACAACTCAAGATAGTCAAGAAACTATGCTTATGTACTACATTTAGTGCTATTCATGAACTTGCATCTACCCCACCATCTTGATTCTTGCGACTCTACTTTGGTGTCTTTAACCAGGTACCGCGCTATTAAAAACATGGTCTCCCAATATGTTTTAATTCTTTGTTTTTATTTTTCTCCCTTGCAGCATCTCCAGAAACATCCCTTCCTTCTCCGTCTACCAGCACAGGAAGCGAAGACTACAAACTAGGCCCAACCGCAGGGCCAGAGGCCGTAGTGAAAATACTGCCTCAGACCATCGTACCCAAGCAAGAGATTTTATAAGGGACAGGAAAAGAAGCCAACAGCAATACCCAGTGTCCCTATGTAAAGTTAAACCATCCCTGCTTTCTGCCATGGCAATGCCCAGCAATTGCCTGCTTATAACGAGATCTGATGATGACACCCTTTCCTGTCAGTGATTAAAATGGCACCGTCATTAGACTGTGGCTCACCAATGTTCTCTATCATCACCCTCTTTACTGGAGCAGCCCGGACTTGAAGCTGTTGTTCATTTTAGAACCACCAAGGCTGTAAGCTCATTGGAGCAGGGACTTCTTACTTCATGTTTGTACAGCACTGGGGGGGCCCTGACTACAGGAATATAAATAAGTATCTCATATAGCTATTGTTGATTGCTAATGAGCATGCTATACCTCAAATAGAAACAGACCTTCTCACACTGCCTATTAAAAGTTGAAGGACATGCCCATCACTCCTGCTGTCCTTCAAACTAAATTTAGAAAGCCTGTCTGAAGCATAGATCAGAGATGCTCTTTATAACCTACAGGAGATTATGGCTTCCTTATGCCACACAGACCTGGTATTGTACAAGATTTGTATGCTGTTATTTACTAACACATAATGCTGTGGATTATGAGTCACGGACCTTCAATTTAGATTAACCTGTGCTTAGGGCTGTTCAGATTTCAAGAATTGTTATATTTTAATAGCTGAAGCCCATATTTGGTCTGTGCTAAACATCCCGGGAAGGAGTGTTCTTTACTCTGAGTCTAACAAACTTGCTGTACTATGCAGGAGGCAGTATTTGTTTATACATCTGGAACCCAGCTACTGCATTTCGATACTTCCCTTAGGTCTTTTATAAATCTAATGTGTTGGTAGGAGAGCTGATCATGACATTGTAGGTAATACTTGGGAACAATGCAACTGCTAATAAGTGTAAGGAAACAACAAAATAGGCTTGCCAAAATATTTGCTTGTACTATGCACATGCAAACATCTTGGCTTCATACCGTATCTGGAAAAAAGTGACAGTCTTAAAACATGAAGATCCTTTCCCTAGCATGTAGATATAGGTTTGCTGTAGCTTCATGGAGCAGACAGTATGCAAACATCCTTTAAAAACAAAACAAAAAAACTTCACAGCCCTGAATTATAGACTTTTATATATATATAAAGCAGCTCTCCCAAGGATCTGTCACTGAACTATATATTTTGAAAAAATGTTATTCTGTGCTTTTACATCATGGGGTCTCACTGTACTTAATGTGTAATTCCTAAGTTAGCCAGGCTCCAACTACTTCAAATAACCAATGTATACAACAAAAGTATTCTTAAAAAGCAGCCAACCACCACCTTAGTTGGCTGCCTACATTGATCAACAGTACATTAAAGACCACTAACCGCAACCCTTTTTTTGTTTTTTACATAGACAAAAGTTCACTGAACTTTTAACATGCTTTTGGAGGAATAGGAATAAGCTCACAGTTGAAAAGAATGAACTTGTTATTAATACTGCTGTCTTCCAACAGCAGCTAGTTCCCCCACTTTAATGATTTGTGAGTCTTTTCCATGTTGCACAAAGACGGCTACTCAAGGGTTGAATTTCTGCTATGAACCCAATTTGTAATATAACAGTATATGTACTTTTTGTTCCTCAAATTTGCACTCTGTGAAATTGCCTTCGATGCCAATAAGCTAGAAGAATATTTTGATTTTAGTTTGTGCATCAACAACCAACCTTTCAGTATAAAAGATGCATTGTGTACAAACATAGCATTATGTACTTCCATTCTCCTTTCTTCCCCCATGTACACAAAGCTCATGTATTGGTAATGAATGAAATGTAGATTTATATTTAGCTATCAAGTGAGCAAGTTCCATTCTTTGAAGATTGTTAATATGGTAATGTATAAACCAGGGATCGGCAACGTTCGGCACGTGGCTCGCCAGGGTAAGCGCCCTGGCGGGCCGGGCCAGTTTATTTACCTGCTGACGCGGAAGGTTCGGCCGATCGCGGCCCCCACTGGCCGCGGTTCGCCGTCCCGGGCCAATGGGGGTGGCAGGAAGCCGCGGCCAGCACATCCCTCGCCCGCGCCACTTCTCGCTGCCCCCATTGTCCCGGGACGGCAAACCGCAGCGAGTGGGGGCCGCGATCGGCCGAACCTGCCGCATCAGCAGGTAAATAAACTGGCACGGCCCCCCAGGGTGCTTACCCTGGCAAGCTGCGTGCCAAACATTGCCGACCCCTGGTATAAACAAAGCTCAGATGGAAAGGCTCCACATTCTGATTTACTTTGTTTTTGCGAATCATTTTAGTAGCAAGTTGCTCAAGTTTCTGCACTGATTTTCCTGAGCATATGTTTTCTCTAAAGATTTTCACCCAAAGCATATAAAGGTTAGAAAAACAAACTGATGTTGGTAAGCATGCAAGTAACATATGCCAACCTGTTTAATTGGACATAGCCACAAAGCCACGCTATAGCTTATAAGCATTGTGTAATTAGCACTTTATGGCTCAATAGGATGGGGGGAAATATTTTGCTATGGCAACATACTGATATTTGATCTTGTAAATACATTTAAAGAAGATATCACATTAAATCTTTGCAAATTGGTTGTTAGCATCTCATTACTAAAAACACTGTGTTCTTATCTGTTAAAAAAAACCACACTGCTCAGGGTTGGAATGATTTTTCACAAGGAAACACCCTCTTTGGCCTTTCCACACACCCCCTTGCCCCCACCTACCAAGAGCACAGGCCTTTCAAAAAGAAAAAATCTAATGTATTTGTTAAGGTGTATTCAAATATGCTTTGGAAGTTGTTATAGCACGTGCTGTACCAGATTTCTGGATTTTCTTTTTTAAATAAAGGTGCAAGAATGAATTTTGAGACCTTCCTATACTTTGACAGCATGTCTACTGCTTTACTGAAAGAAACAGATGTCTTAGAAAGCACGGTGTTACCTCTTCTTTCATGTTTTAGTTATATGTCTTTTACATAACAGATCAAAGCATGTGGAAAATATTAAAGTACAGTCTTGTGTATACTTCAACTTCTTACTATATTATAGACCCAAGGGAAACTATTGAAATATTCAGTACACAGTAAGTTTTCACTTATATTAATGACTAGACTATGCAACTGTGATGTGTGGTGGTGACCATCCACTTTGTTATTTTGGTACTAAATACCGTTGCAATACAAGTTACTCTGATTTGCTACTGTGGGACTGCTGGAAAATGTTGAAAGGACTGCTACTAGCAGTACCTATTTCTATAAGAAATTCAGAACATAACCAGAAAGCTATACCTGAATATAGACATTTCAGCCCAAGACATTTTCAGGAGCCTTTTTCATCATATTCTATTTGCATTGCAAAGAAGTTTAATTGCCACTTGAGGCACATGGCAACATACAGAATGAAAAAATGTGAATGCAGAACAGGTGATCATCAATATGTTCATGTGCTCACTTATTAAGAGACTCCATCTACAGTGTTTAATTTCTACCTTAATTAGCCACATTCAGGTAACGTATTAAGAACATTCTCAGTGCGCACAGTTCTAGAACATTTTTCTCTGCTGAAGTAATCATCAGCCTTGAAGACAGTTGAGCATTATGACAGCACTGAGAAACTAATGGAGAAGGTATTTAAATGAATACAGGACAGCTTCCTCTAGGATATGGAAAGATGTTTTTGAACAAACTGACACTAGTCTCAGCCACAGTTCAAGACTTCAGAAAAGGAGTATGAAATAGACCACATTACTTCTAACTCAGTTCTCAAACAGGTTCTCAAACTGTGGGTCACAACCCTGTTTTAATGGGATCACCGGGGCTGGCGTTAGCCTTGCTGGGGCCTGGGCCTGAGGACAAACCTGAGGGCTTCAGGTTATAGGCCCCCTTGGGATTTGGCTTTGGCCCCCCCACCCAGGGTGGAGGGGCCTCAGGCTTTGGCCCCTCCCACCCAGGGCAGCACAGCTTGGGGGGTGGGGCACTTAGGCTTCAGTCCCCCCTCCTGGGGTCATGTAGTAATTTTTGTGGTCAGAAGGGGGTCGCAGTACAATGAAGTTTGAGAACCCCTGATCTAAATTAAACCAGCAAAGGATAAATTGGCTAGTTCCAGCTATGGAGTTTCTATTTCAGCTGAAGGAGGACACATGACCCGGGCAGACACGCTAACAGGGCTTGAGGTAGAGCACTACAAATAGCACTGCCGACATTTCAGCTCAGCCAAAAGTTCAGGCTCTCAAGTCCACCCAACCTCCTAGGCTTGAAAAAGCCTGAGCTAGAACATCCACATTGCTACTTTGTGTGTACTAGCTCAAGCCTGTCTAAACGGGCTGGAAGACTCGCTCCCAGATGCATTGTAGACATAGACATACCTTTATAGACCAGCGTGACTACAGTACGGCTTAACTACTCGTGTATGAACTTCTCAAAATCAGAAATTGTTAAAACGTGCTACAAAATACAATTAAAAAGTGTTAGCACAAGTTTATATAAATGCATTTAAGGTAGTTTTCTATACAAGCTGCCATGAATGAAGAAAGGATCAAATGATGGGAGCCTTCACAGCTTTGTAAATAAACCAGAGACTTGAGTCAGCTAGTGCAAAGGAAGAGGCTGCATTGGTTTGGATAAGGTTTTAATTACCGATTAGCAAACCAGGAGGTAGGTTTTGCCTCAGTTGAGGCTCAGAAGCCGTTTTAGCAGACATCTGAAAACTGAACAAAAGTACGCCAAGCAGAAGTCTTGCAATGAGTCTTCTTTAGTGCCTAGTTTTCAAGAGTTTACTGAAATATCCCAATTATCAAAGTATTCATGTTCAAGAAAAGCCACTACTTGATTTTCAAAGCTTGTTTTGTGATGCTTCAAAGGGACAGTTACAGTGTTAACTGGTACTGGTTTTAAAGCCTTCTCCTGGAAGCCACAGGTAAAATATCAAATGGTAGTTTGTCTTACCTTAAGGTAAGATTTCCCCCCCTCTGCACTCTCAAGAACTTTTGCCTCCTCCCCATCTTTTATTCCTCCCCTATCATTAAGTCTATATTAAAGAGCATCTTATATGGTCTTCAATATAAACGGAAAGGGTAGGTTGCAGTTTAAAGAATAGTTCAAAGAGTCTCATGTATGGAAAGAACCAACCCCAGATGTATTGGTGCTCTCAGTAGAGAGCAGTTTGGTTCCTCCCATGCCCACCAAAATGGGTCCCTCATCTCTTTCCCTTCTTCAAGTGGCTCATCATTCTCTTCTTCTACCCTTTCCTTCTATAAGGCAGAAAACTTTTCTTCTTGCTGGCCAGCCTCCCACTCCTGATGCTAGTGTTTGGGATGGTCACCTGGAACACATTGTACACAGCTTCTTGGGAATGGCAGAATTACAGCTATTGTCTGAAACGATATGCCAAGGCAGCTGCCGATCCAGAATACATCTACCCCACACCCCCTATTTAGGGAAAAAAAGCCAAATGAATTGGCAACATCTGAGAGGACAAGTTAATTTTTGGCCTGTTTGAGTCAGTTGTCGTTTGGTACCTTACTTTCCCATCCTGATTGGTGGAAAGGAAGTACGCAAAGGTGAGCAATATTTCAATATGCCAATTTGTGCAAAGTCATTAACAAAAATGGATTTTTGAATCCCAGAAGAGGTTTTAAAACAGGTTACAAAGTACTAGTGAACAGACATTAGTGCACATCTTTGCCAACCCAGTATACTTTGAAGTGAGAAGAGATAATATGCAATCTATACTCAGATTTACAATTTACAAGAACGCAAAATATTATTCCCTAAGTATCCCACACTATTTAAAGTTATCCACGCACCCTGCACCCCCCGATCTCCACCTGTCACTTACCTTACATTTTTAATTGTATTGCATGGCTAGGAAGAGGTAAGAATACATTTTATCAAGAAATACAGATTACCACAACCATATGATCATAGAACTGGAAGGGATCTCGAGAGGTCATCTAGTCCAGTCCCCTAGCACTCAAGGCAGGACTAAGTATTATCTAGACCAGAGGTGGGCAAACTACCGCCCAGGGGCCGTATCCGGCCCTTCAGATGTTTTAATCCGGCCCTCGAGCTCCCGTCACGAAGTAGAGTCTGGGGCTTGCCCCGCTCCGGTGCTCCAGCCGGGGAGCGGGGTTGGTGGCTTGTCCCACTCCGCGCAGCTCCCAGAAGCAGCGGCATGTCCCCTTTCCGTCTCTTATTTGGAGGCGCGGCCAGGTGGCTCTGCACACAGCCCCACCCGCAGACGCCACCCCTGCAGCTCCCATTGGCCGGGAACCACGGCCAATGGGAGCTGCGGGGGGAGGGGGCTGCAGATAGGGCAGCGCGTAGAGCCGCCTGGCTGCGCCTCTACATAGGAAATGGAGGGGGGACATGCCATTGTTTCTGGGAGCTGCTTGAGGTAAGTGCCGCCCGGAGACTGCACCTCTGACCCCCTCCTGTGCCCCAACTCCCTGCCCCAGCCCTGATCCCCCTCCAAACCCCTCGGTCCCAGCCCGGAGCAACCTCCTGCACCCCTAACCCCTCGTCTGCACCCCCAGCCGGAGACCCCCCCACACACACCCCAACCCGGGAGCCCCTTCCCATACCCTGAACTTATTTCTGGCCCAACCCCAGAGCCCACCCCCCCAGCCGGAGCCCTCACCCCCTCCCGCATCCCAACTCCCCGTTTCAAGAGCATTCATGGCCCCCCATACAATTTCCATACCCAGATGTGGCCCTCGGGCCAAAACGTTTGCCCACCCCGATCTAGATCATCCCTAACAGGTGTTTGTACAACCTGCTCTTAAAAATCCCCAATGATGGAGATTCCACAACCTCCCTAGACATTTTAATCCCAGTGCCTAACCACTCTGACACTTAGGAAGTTTTTCCTAATGTTCAACCTAAACCGCCCTTGCTGCAATTTAACCCCATGGCTTCTTGTCCTATCCTCAGCGGTTAAGAACAATATTTTTTCTTCCTCCTCCTTGTAACAACCTTTTATGTACTTGAAAACGATTCTGTCCCCTCTCCGTCTTTTTTTCCAGACTAAACACCATCTATACAAACAGATGCAGTGTTTGACGGAAATGAACTCTCCTGAACGGAAGAATTCAGTGAGGATCATCTGCCTTTGTGGAGGTGGGGGGTTCGTTCCGTATTCATGGACAGTCACTGTTTTATAGATGGCTGTTACCCAACCAATACTAATTAGTCCAGAGCATCCTGCAGCAGTAGCTTCTCCCTTTGATTGCCAACACCGAGTGGCCATGAAGCTGAACAATGCCAGATGGCCATTTGATTGAATGCCCTTAAAATGGATTGTATCCTTAAGCATGACACAGGGTCAATATTTAGTGTGTGCGTTTGAGGTCAGTCTGGATGATCACAGCAGGTCCCTTCTGGTTTTGTAGTCTGTAACCGATGATATTTCTCACGTGCACTGAGAAATTTAGTAAGTGTGTTTGTAAATCTAAAAGGCAGAGAGACATGGTCCTTGAACTAAAGAGCTTCCAGTCTAAATAAGCACAGGTAAGAGAATGACCGAGATAGGGAGTGGAAGTTCATTAACTTTAAGACTTATTCATTACTTTATTTTTACATTAAAAAGTTACAATGTAACAAGGGTTCGAAAAGCCAAATCAACTTGATTTCACACACACGCACAAAGTCACAGGTTTCAACTGCTTTAAATGATATTTTCTGATTTTCATCAGTATATTTTATTAAACAATATACATACTAAAAGCCTCATGACAAAGCCAGATACATTTTTCTCCAATATTTATGGGGGATGTTGAACTGAATATTCGAAGATTCTTGTCCAACTTCCAACCTTCCCCCTCATTTACATGATACATGTATTTTTGTTCATCTGTCTGTGGCTTTATTGGATGTGTTCATCTGGCAATTCTCCATATTACATACCTACTCCCTAAGCACTGTATACATCTTCCGAAGTATTGCACAGTTTTGTTCATTGGACCATGGTATATTGAATGGATCCCTTAGTAAACCGACACATACTAGGACATAAATGTGATGAAGAATCAGTATGATTAAGAATTAAGATTCCACAAAGAGTTGCACAGAAATGGAGAAACAAGTCACTAAGAAAAGAAAGTATATTTTCAGTCTGTGAATGTAAACTTACTAATGGGAGATCCTTGAGCATATCATACTGCTTGAGGTGGGATAAACTTGTTGATGCTAATGGTAAAGCAAAAACAAAAACTGGACAAGTTTAAGGCAAGTCCCAGAACAGGGAGCTGTTTACTTTCCAGGCACAGTTCCAAGCTATGCATCAAGGCTCCTGTTTTATCCTTTGTGCAGTGGATAATTCAAAGACAACAAAGTAATGATAAATACAAAAATTCTTCTATCTGTAGTGTTTAAGATAATCCATTTTCAGCTGTATTTCATCACTTGCAAATTGTCTCATTACTTAGAGATCTAGGAACACATCTTAGAACTACTGTTATTTGTCAGACGCACAAAAAGTTACATTTCTACACTGTTCATTTCTTTTGTTTTCAAGCAGTTTTGATTGGAAAATGGTGAAATGGAAATTTCCCCCCTTTATATACTCTATACACATTTTCCATTTTACACTCAGATTTCTTGTACTTGCACAAAGGAGACTGGGATTACATTCCCTAACTCTGAAGGAAGTCTCCCTCCTTTCAGGGATGGCTCTATTTAAGTGACTGGTGAACTATTTACTAGTTTCTGAAGGTGTGTAAAATCTACACACACACACACAAAAAAGGGGGGGCCTCAGGACCTTACAATAATGATTGTTCTTTGGATCAAAGTTATACCAATCTGCAATACATTCATTTTTAATCCTACAGGAGGATCTAGTCACTGGTCCCTCAGATACCCACACACGAGTTCCTTTAAAGTCAATGCACTGAGAATTGAAGACAAGTATCGCAGGGCAGAATTGACCCATAGCTAAAGTTAAAAATATTTGATTACTGCACATTTAGAATTTACCTAAATGCCATTTAAGATTAATGCTGCCAAATACAAGACATGCTATTGTGAATCACGGAAGACATCTGGCAGGGCTGGAGGAGTGCATCTGACATGTTTATGTTACCACGCGCACAAATCTCAAATTACTAGTATGCAAGGACTGCATGTCTGAAGTGGGACGTAACAATATTATTTTGACTATCAGGACAAATGAAAATATAAATAAAATTAAAGGACTGACTAAGTCATTATTCCCTGAAAACTAATGGATTTAGAAAGCTTGATGCCATTTAAAATGGGCTTCCAACTTAACTACTTGATCTCATGATTGAAAACTGCACCTCGGCTCATAATTTTATAAAACACACAGGTAATTCCCAAAACATTTATCAAATAAACAGTTCAACAAAAATGCAAAATTAATCCCATTAAACAATAAGTTACAGTAGTATGACGACATTTTGGCTTCTTTAGTGTGGTTACACACCTTTCTTTTGTTATCCTGCTGAAAGATGGCTACAGCATCCAGTTTACGTTTCTGAAAGTTAATGAGATGTCTGTGACTATAAAACTCTGCTTGCTACAAGCAAATGTCTTGTTTGTTTCAGATGGTCACAGATTATATGTAGACAGCCATTTCTGGCCCCAAATAAATATTTATATAGTATTCTTGCAAGTTCAAGTATGATTAGGCAGGCTCACACAGAAAACTCAGGTCCCCCTTTCTTTGCTCTCAGCAAAAGTTGCCTGATTCGAAATCCTGCAAAAGGATTGATCCACAGGAGTGAAGGTTGGCCCCCAAAGACAGATTTCATCCCTTCCCAACGTAGTCTCCTCTCCCATGTTGGCTTTTCACTTTTAAGCCTCTCAATCTCCTGCACATAAATTAAAACAAACAGTTATACACTTAACAGCCAGCAGGGTGGATTGATTTAAATCAAGACACAGGAAACCCAGATTTAAATCATCAATTTTAATAGTGTTTTGCATCTATACTTTATTTTCCTAAAGAAAGGTTAATTCTCATTAGTACCACTCAGACTACGAAGATCTTCAATTATGTATGAATTATGTATACACGCAGACTAACCTGATACATGCACACCTCTGGTCACTATAGAACATTAAAAAATCTTAAGCAAATTGAATGGCAACATGGAATATCTGGTTAAACAAAGTTCTGGATTAAAAGGGAGCATCATTACTGTACTAATATCAGATTCAGAGTATGAACAACTCAAATTCCGGCAGTCGAAACGTTACATCTGGATGTCTAGTAACAGTACAGTGCACTTCTGTATTAAGGGGTACAAGTGAAGATGCTGTTAGCCAAGACCTGCAAGGACTAAGTGTCTTGCATGACTCTCCAGCAAACCTCTAAAGCTGAATGGAAGACCAGCACCATGATCTGAAGAAACAACTCCATCCAACCCTCCCCACTATGGAATGGCCAGAATTGGGGGATCCCACAAGACTTTTTCCTGTCCCCCTTCAAAGAGAGAAGTGGGGTCTAAACTAGAAATAGTGACAAACCCTGTGCAGCAATGCAATTAGGCACCAAACTGGTGTGCGTGAAACAAATTAGTGCTATTTTTTTCTAAGGGTATGTCTATACTTACCTCCGGGTCCGGCGGTAAGCAATCGATCTTCTGGGATCGATTTATCGCGTCTTGTCTAGACGCGATAAATCGATCCCGGAAGTGCTCGCCGTCGACGCCGGTACTCCTGCTCCGCGAGAGGAGTACGTGGAGTCGACGGGGGAGCCTGCCTGCCGCATCTGGACCCGCGGTAAGTTCGAACTAAGGTACTTCGACTTCAGCTACGTTATTCATGTAGCTGAAGTTGCGTATGTTAGTTCGAAGTGGGGGGGTTAGTGTGGACCAGGCCTAAGAAAGAAATCAGAATGATTCATTGAACTGTGGGGGAATGCGGCACAAAGTAAGTATTTAAAGCTTGCTGAATGCATTGCATATTTAGTAAATATGTTTCTGCAACAGTATTCCATGAGAAGCGAAACACTAAGCACCACAAAAAGCTAAAATGAACACTAGCGGCACCGCATGCTAGGGAGCTGTACTAATAAGAAGCTGTTAACTACAATTATTGAATCTATCAAAAATGAAATAAAACGGCCATTGAGAATCTCAACTCAAATCAGATCATTTACAGTCCTCACTTCCCACTAAGGCCAGCGGAACATTTACCATTTGTTTTCCCTTTTGCAAAGCAGCATCAGCTGAGAAAATTCAGAATGCCATTGTGAACTCAACTCCCTTACATCTTCAGTCAATGACTCACAGTGGATGACATTCTTCCAATGTTTACACTGGGATTTGGGGAGGAAAATGAATTAACACCAAGTATCGGCCAGTACATTATTTCAGTGCAGTAAAAAAGGAAAAAAAAAAAAAAAAAGCACATTGCTAATCCCAGATTAGGCACATCATGTACACTTTTGGTGACAATCTAAGAATTATGAAAATCCCACCCATAAGTGTCGAAGTAATTTAGCAGCGCAAGCCCCACTGAAAGACAATGCAACTTGTTCTAAAAGCCTTTGAAAGTCTCACCCTACCGCATCATGTAGGGGAAGTCAGTACTAAGGGTACGACTACACTACCCGCTGGATCGGCGGGTAGCGATCCATCTATCGGGGATCGATTTATCGCGTGTAATGTAGATGCGATAAATCAATCCCCAATCACTCTCCCGTCAACTGCTGAACTCCAGCTTGGCGAGAGGCGGAAGCAAAGTCGATGGGGGAGCAGCAGTCGTCAATCCTGCGCCGCGAGGACGCGAAGTAAGTGATTCTAAGCCGATCTAAGATACGTCGACTTCAGCTACGCTATTCTCATAGCTGAAGTTGCGTATCTTAGATCGATCTCCCGCCCCTAGTGTAGACCAGGCCTTAAGGAGAACACATTTGTTACACATCTGCTCTTTAGCAAAAACAAATAATTATTTCTGATTCTCCCAGTAGCAGGGAAAATAATAGATATGTGTTTATGATTTGAATATTTTCACCATCATAAAAGCCCCTCTATCGTAGGCCAATAAAGCTATATCTAGTCAAGTCTTATATTAGAATTATTACACCAAGCAAGGGAAGTAGGTTTTACCGTTTCATCATTGCATATTGAGTGGATTTGGGTGCCAAACATAACAGCAGTGAAAGTGAGAAACAGAAAACCCTCAAGGCACAAAAAGACCATCAGGATCACAGTTACAGGCGGGGAGAAGTCACTGCATTCTGTGAAAAGAATAAACTTAATTATGAAAAAAATCACACTAAGAACCCATGCAAATAGCAACTCCAGAGAAGTGTGCCTCCTCTTCAACACAAAGTGATAAAATATGTTTGTATTTATTTTACAGTGGCTAAATCAGCTCAACCCCAGATTTTGCAAATCTTTTACTTTCCATCCCATAGGCTGTACAGTTCTAGACAACTCAGTTTATTAGACAAGTAAATGCTAATTCGAAAGTGACTGCAGTCCTGCCTGGACAGGTTCCCCTAAAGATGAGCCGTGCACATTCCAAACTGCATTATAATATGCAAAAAATGAAATAAAGAGATATGTGTATGAAAGACTGAAGTAAGGCATTTTATGTTTGAATACCCTCACCCAGGACTCAATGAACTAAGCCCCTTACTTGGTCCTAGGACTTCCCCCAGTATTAAGACCCTTATGAAATGCTGCCCCACCTATGCTCTAGAGCCCATCCCTAGTTGTTATTATTCAAGGTGACTCTTGAGCCCCTCATCCACATGCCTTCCCTGGTATTTACAGCAATGATCCTCCATCCCCTTGCATTAAGGACCCTGATATTCCTTCAGCCATATAACTCTCCCCATGATCTTGACAGCCCAGTGAGCTCTGGTGCACCAAAACATTGCCTTGAAATACTAATAAGCACAAGAAAGCATGGAGGAATTAGCTAATTTCAACTATGCACCACACAAGAAAATAAGATGGCAAGAGAATATTCATGGCACTTTGTATTAAACAGTTGAAACACTTGCAAACATTATGATTTTTTTATTTATAAACACTGCTTGGTTATGGTGGTAGAAGTAAACGCATGCTTACCAGTCCACTGTCCTCGGACACAAGAGAAAAACTGAAACCCACACAGAATGAGTGCATGAGCTGAAATTAGGGCTATATACATCTGGAAATAAATAGAAATTTGCTTAGTCTTGATCATTTTGTCAGTCAGTAATGCAGACATTCCTTGCAGCCAATTTTTATCGTTAGGAAATTACATGCTTGGGTGCAGTATCATTTATTAATTGGATAAAATGGAGTAAAACCAACTCCAGCAAAGTTCAAATAAAAAAATCTCAGCAAGTACAACAATGTACACTAATTTATTACTCTTTGGATCACATTACAATTACAAATGTTATAAAGTGGAAAAAAAGGGTTACTAGCCTTTCTGTAACTGTTGTTCTTTGAGATGTGTTGCTCACGTCCATTCCATATTAGGTATGTATGCATGCCAAGTCTGCCACTGGTGGAGATTTCCTCCTCAGTGGTATCAGTCAGGCTGGCTCTAGCGCTCTCTGGAGCAGTGCACATATGCACCAGTATAAGGCGCGCCACCGGTCCCACATCATCTCACTTCTTTCTTATTGGCCAACTCCAACAGAGGAATAGGAAGGTGGGTCGTGGAATGGACATGAGAGATACATCTCAAAGAACAGTTACAGAAAGGACAGTAACCATTTTTTCTTCTTTGAGTGCTTGCTCATGTCCATTCCATGTTAGGTGACTCACAAGCAGTACCTCAAGAAGCGGGCTCAGAGTTCAAGGACATGCTGACTGCAACACTGCTCTTCCAAACCTGGAGTCATCTCAAGCCTTTTGGGTGATGGCATAGTGGGATGCAAAGGCATGAACCAATGACCAAGTTGCAGCCCTTCAGAGGTCTTGGATTGGAACCTGCAGGAAGAATGCCTCTGAAGAGGACTGAGCTCTCGTGGAGTGAGTGATTAGGGTCGCCGGAGATGGGACATTCGCCTGTTCGTAGCATGCCTGAATACAGGAGGTTATCCAGGATGAGATCCTCTGAGCTGACACTGGAAGTCCTTTCATCCTTTCTGCTACTGCTACAAAGAGTTGTATGGATTTGTGAAAGAATTTAGTCCACTTGCTATAGAAGGTGAGGGCACGCTTAACATCCAATGAGAGAAGCTGCCACTCTTCTGAATTCTGGTGAGGCTTTGGGGAAAAGACTGGCAGAAAAAATGGCCTGGTTGCTATGGGATTGTGAAACCGCCTTTGGCAAGAAGGCCAGGTGGGGGCACAGTTGGACTCTGCCCTTGAAGAACATGGTGTATAGAGGCTCTGACGCAAGGGCCTTGATTTCAGAGACCCTTCTGGCTGAGGTGATCACTACCAGGAAGGAAACCTTACAGGAAAGAAGTAGCAGAGGGCACGATGTTAGCGTCTCAAAGGGAGGACCCATGAGTCTCAAAAGGACCAAGTTTAAGACCCACAGGGGAATCAGCTAGTGAACCTGTGGGTACAATCCCTTAAGAAAGCAGTGTCATCTCGTGAGAGAACACTGATCTTCCGCCCACCGGTGGGTGGAAGGCCAAAATTGCTCCTAGATGTGGGAGCCAGACCTTGTTGCTTTAGATGGAGCAAGTAGTACAGGGTGGACGCAAGGGAAGACTGAGTTGGAGAGACACCTCGATGGGATGACCATATCAAGAACCGCTTCCATTTGGCGAAGTAGGTAGCCCTAGTGGATGGCTTCCTACTGCCCAGCAGACCTGTTGAACTTATTCCGAACAGGCCTGCTCCTCTCGGTTTAGCCATGCAACTTCCATGCAGTTAGATGAAGGGAGCTGAGGTTCAGGCGGAGTAACCAACCGTGGTCTTATGAGATCAGGTGTGGGAGGAGCGGGAGCAGCGTGCCAAGCCAGTGCTGGCACGGTCACACCGGGGCTATAAGAATAACTCTTGCCTCGTCAAGCTTGATCTTTAGGAGGACCTTGTGAACCAGAGGAACTGGAAAAAATATGCAGAATAGTAGCTCTGTCCATGGAAGCAGGAAAACAACGGAGAGGGAGCCCGGACTGTGCCCACGCAACAAGCAAACTGTTGGCATTTTCTATTCTGCTTGGTTGCGAACAGGTCTACCTGGGGAGGTCCCCCTCTCTTTGGAAGATGAACCTGGTGACCTCTGGGTAAAGGGACCATTTGTGGTGAAAGAAGAAGGATCTGCTGAGGTGATCCACCAGGGTGTTCTACAGGCTCCCGGAAGATGTGAAGCCTTGAGGTGCGTGGAGTACTTTACGCAGAATTCCCATAGACAGACGGCCTTCTGACACAATGCAGAGGATCGGGCTCCTCCGTTTGTTGATGTAGAACACAGCCATGGTGTTGTCCATCAGTATCTGCACTACCTTTCCTGGGATCTGTGGGAGGAACACTAGGTGGACTCCCCAACCTAGGTTGGATGCATCCAAGACTAGAGGTGGAGGGCAGAGAAGAAGAGGTTTGCCACAGGGCCCTGACCATACCCATTACAGCCTCATTAATGGACAGGGCAACCTCAGAAGGAGCTGCTGCAGCCAGAATGTCAACAAGGATGTGGGATGGTTCTTTGAGTTCCTCAATCTCTAGCCCCAGGATAGCTGCTATCTGCTTTAGAAGCTCCTGATGAGTCCTGAAGTCAGCTTGTGGAAGCAAGATATTCAGCCCTGAGACGGCCTCATCTGAGGAGGAGCAGGAGGAAGAGGCTTGTACCAGAGGGAGGAGGTTTTTTTCTCTTCCTCAGCCTCAACAACATCCATGGGGACTACATCCTGAATATGGGTATTGGGGTTGGTACCGGAATTGGGGTTCGATGCCGAGCAGGATGGAGCGGGACCCCACCTCTCAGAAGCAACTGAGTAAGATCAGCGGGAAGGTGGACCCAGTACTGGGGGAAACCCTCAAGGATTCCAGTATGACCATTGCATAGGCCACTGTTCACTTGGCCATGCACCGGTGGGAGGACCCATACCAAGATCGGGTGGTACACAGGATGGGTGCCGGTGTGGTGGCCCTTAGGCTGGACGTATGGTTCTACCTCAGAGACAGATGAAGAACCCTCCTGAAGTGACCATGGCGGAGCGGTACCCTCTCAGCCTCCATTCGATGCCGAGGGTCCAGAGACTTGTGGTGGACAGGAGAGTCTCCCAAACTCTTCAGACAATTGGAGTGTGGGTTGCTCATGGACATAGGCTTGCCACTAGAGGCACCGGGTTTGAAACCCGTGGACCGGGCATGCCTAGCCCCAGGGACGAAGAAAGCCCCTTGATGATAAGGAGACTGGAGTTCTAACCATTTACACTAATGCTATTTACAATATATACACTACAACTATACTTAAGACAAACTATGAAACAGTGTAAGAAACCACTGAGAAGAATGCCTTGCCGAAGCAAGAGTTGTTCCAGCAACTGTCTCAGGCCGTAAGAAGGAACTGACGAGGGTGCGGTGTTGGTGGCGCCCATATACCGGTGCATAAGCCCGCGGGTCCAGAGAGCGCTAGAGCTGGCCCGACGGATACCACTGAGGTAAAAATCTCCGGCAATGGTGCACACGGCGTACACACATCTAACATGGAATGGACATGAGCAAGCACTCGAAGAAGAACTAATGGATTTTGAGTCATTGAAAAACTGGACTCAAACACTGATTAAAACAAGCATGGCTAATATCTACTAATAGCCTCTCCAAGGCAGGGGAGAAATTAGGGGAAGGAGAAGGGCAGTGGTACTCTTCCAAGGTCTGCCCATGTGAGTTGCCATTCAGCCTGTTGTGCAGATGCTCAAAATATGGTTGCATTCTGACATCAATTCCTTAGCGCCTTGGACTGATGTCCCCCTCAGTGGGTCTCAGATTCCCAACTGGGCTCTACCAGGCTCCTTCTTGTGTGAAGGAAAGTGCTGCCCTCTCCTAAGCAACACTCACTTGTGGCACCAAAAGGAGAAGTCACTCACTGTGAATGGTGCAGACATAGGTATGCTCCCTCTCCTTTCTTACATGAGGAATTAAATTGTTAACAATGACATTTAAAATCACCACCGGGCATCTCAGAGCTATTGTTCAAGGCTTACTGCAAACTCTTGTAGCTATCACAATCAGTTCACATTTGAGGTTTTCTTTGCCACCCTAAACAGACTTTTTAAAATGAAAATTAAGATTCCGCAGAAGACGACTGCAGCTTGAGCGAGGTCCCAGCATATTATATCAGCCTGATCCAAGTCCTGCCCCCAGGCATATAATTATGTCACATTGTAAACTTTAAAAACTAGTAACATACTACGTTGTATAATACCAGATACTGCAAACAGTGAAATGGTATAATGCTGCACATCCAGGGTATGTAATTCTTGAGGGAATTCTGCACCACGATGCCCGCACAGAATACATATGTCCCACAGATTTTTTTTTTTTTCTCTGCAGACAATAGATTCTGATGGAGAGGCTCTGCAGTTATGCCTGTTGCCCACCAGGGGCTGCTGTGGCACCAGAACAGAGGCAGCCAACTGACTGCTCACCTGCCTAGTGGTCAGCAGCTGACAGGGAGCAGGGCCGGCTCCAGGCACCAGCCCACCAAGCTGGTGCTTGGGGCGGCACCTGAAGGGGGGCAGCGCGGCGCTCCGGCCCCCGGGGAGAGTGGGGCCACGGCCGGGCTCGCCGCCCTCCTCCCCGGCGCCCTCCCCCCGGGGCTCCGGCCGCCCCCCCCCCCG
>NW_020698242.1:9118659-9126282 GCF_002925995.2 Terrapene triunguis
CGGCCGCCCCAAGCGGGAAAAAAAAAAGCCGCGATCAGCACTTCGGCAGCAGCTCTACCGCTGCCGCTTCATTCTTCGGCGGCAATTCGGCGGCAGGTCCTTTCCTCCGAAAGGGACTGAGGGACCCACCGCCGAATTGCCACTGAAGAGCCGGACGTGCTGCCCCTTTCCGTTGGGTACAAAACTGTTCCATACTTCTCCCACCCACACCCAACCACCCTCCAGGTTCATTCCCAGGCTTCTTCCCAGCAATTACTTCCCTCTCCCTCAGCTCCTTCGTTACCCTGGATTCCTTCAAGCCTCTGTACTGCTTCTGAGGGTGTGGGAAATACAGTTCTGTATTGTAGTTCATATGACTGATTATTCAAAATTCTGTATTAATATGCTTAGTAAGGAATCTACTTGTCAAAAAACACTTCCTGAATCTTTGTTTGTTGTCTATATTGTTAGAGACATACTTGTTAACAGGTATTTTGAAATAAATTACCAAAATAATTGAAACTGGCTTGATTATATTGTGTTATTTTGTCAAATAAAATGTTTGTGTATATTTAATTTTTTGGTGCAGAATTCCCCCAAAAGTAAGGGTATGGCTAGATAGCGAGCAATTTTCATATTTAGAACAATTTGTTGGTAATCTGTACTCACCGTAAACAGCACGAAAAACCTCTGGTTTTTCTCTCCTACACAATTATTCACCCAGGGGCAGTGATGATCCATCTTTCGAATACATCGCTTGCAAATACTTGGAGGGGGGACGGGAAGAGAGAAATAGGCACTTATTTTATTTTTATTTTTTTTAAAAGGATCTTAAATTTCACTGTAGGAAAGAACACGTAGTATGTCTCAGCCAAAAATTAATATGCAGAATTTAATGAAAGCTGAAGGGAACAAAGCAAAGGTCTTAAACTAGTTTTGTCTGTTGTGGTTTACCAATTTAGAGCAATATGTTTTCTTCAAAAAAATTTATGCCATGACTTCTGAGAGTGTAAATGACTTTATAGAAAAGACTTGTTTCATACCCACTAAAATGAATATTGCCATGCTCCAAAAAGGATAAATGTGTACATCCAATTGTGTGTATTTTTTATTTTTTAATAACCCTGTAGCTACAAGTACACCATGTAAGTAGAGCTTCAATCCTTTCCAGATTCAAGGTAAAAAAACAGCCAGAAGCAAAATTTGGCAGAAAGTACCTAGTTCATCTTACAGATATCCAAACTGTAAATCTGGTTCAGAATATAGAAAAGTTGACCTAATATCTGCTAAAAGGGAGATTTTCAATCCCCCCAGAAATTTTCACAGCTGTTTTACTACCCACACAGCTCCATCAAATATACTGAACATGTGCGCACAGGCAAAATGCTTCAGAGAACAGTCTAAACTTCATTTGTAAATTGTCAATTCCCTCTCATTTCTCAGAAATAAAATCTATCTATATCATTAAATTACAAAAGATTCAATCAGGAGCAGCATATGATATATAACATACATTCAGATGTAGTATCATCTTTTCCACTGCTGGACCAGTACCAATGGGCTGTTCAACGCATGCCTTCAAATTATATCTGCTTTTTGTGTGTGTGGCTTTGTCTGTTGGACAAATTCCAGAAATCTCTCACCACATCTCTTTGTTAGACCTAAGGGCTATCAACCAACATTTCTCTTGAAGTTAGTTGCAAAAGAATCCAATCAAAATCTCAACATTCTACAGTGCAAAATAAAACAGCTGCTACTTTTGTTGCTGTCTTTCCCCAAACTGCCCATTTAAGTAATAAATATTTTTCATTTTCCTAATTAAATCTCTTCAACTTCAACAGTAATAAATGAATAGTTCTGGTGTATTATCAATAAATATATTCAGATAGGTTTATTTTAAAACCATCCCAAGGAAGCAACCAAAGTAACAACACTCACTAAAGACTTGCATTTAGAAAAATAATGCAATGTTAGAAACTTTTCTCTATTATGTGATTACAATCTCAGTTATGATTCCCAAAAGTAAGCTTGCTTGCCCTTTTTAACAAGAGCATTTTCCATTCCTATATAGTGTTAACCTACATATCCACCCCAAGTTATGGATGCTTTGAAAGTTGTTTTCCTGATCTGTGCAATTAAATTTTCAATCTTAATGCTATCATAGCATTTCCATAGCATTTTTTGCATGTAAAAGACGACTCAAAAAAAGACTCCTAGAGACACCAAAATAGTCATGAGTACCTTTCAATCGAAGGTCTAAAAAGTGCTTTACCATTACAATCTATTTAATAGGTAGGCTAAGGCAGAGATTAAGTCCAATAAAGAGCCAGTTACAGAGGAACTTGGGAGACAGATTTCCAGGAACCAGGCTAGGAGACGCACTTCTTGGCTCCTGTTCTACTGTCTGATGACTAAACAATGCTTGTGTCTATCTGGACATCTGACCTATGAGCTTGCAAAAGTGTGGGAAAGTAAAATTGTAACCTTCTGAAAATAATATAATCATATTGCTTAAAGAAAACACTTAAAATTGAAATCATCAAAGGCTCTGATCCTCACAAGCACCATTCCTTACAGGCTAAGTCCTTGTTAGGTCTAAAAACAAAAAGCATTTGAGTTCTGTGTATAAAGAACATGTATGAAGGCTCAACTGAAGAGACTCTCCCCCTCTCACGGTTAGATAATTTAACAATGATTACATATTTACATGGAACTTTTCCTCCCCACTCCACATACTAAAACAAAATTCACATCTAAGATAAGAACAAGATTTCAGCTCCAAGACAGACAGCTTATAATGGAAGTGACTTCTCAACCATAACCTTACCACAACTAGAGTGACAAAACAGATAATTTATATCAACTGCAGATTTTTTTTACAGTTATTTCCATAATGATTTGCATTTTAGAGTTCCAACAAAAGTTCACTCGCATCCTTTAGGTGAGCAGAAACTGTCAATATATTACACAGCTGGATATGCCTTACTCTATACAGAGAGGTGCTATTAAAAACATTACACATATGTAGCTCTGTGTATATAAACATGCATACATAGTATACAAATATGTACAAGTCTCTTATTTTTACATAGAGACAGACATATTTAAGTTAATCTTTCCAGTGGTTGAACATTACAGGTACATCTAAAATATGCTTTCAAGCTAACAGGAACAGAGTGAATTTAAAGTAGATAGATTTACTATACTTTATACAACATCCTAATCAAGATTATGATAATCACATCTTTCATTACTCAGAACATTCTCCAATGAACTGAAGAATATTTAATTGGTTTAACAAACTGTTTATCCATGCTGCCTAGGAAAAAAACAACAACCGAATAGTCAATCCACATGCTCAGGAACGTGTCATTTTGAACAGACCTTTTTGAAGTTTCAGGAAGAGCACACATTGAGGTGGCCATTTCAAATGTACTTGAAATTAATTTCTTCATTTAAAATGACTCTTGTAACCGGAACAATAACTCCAGAATCCAATATCAAAGTAAGACCAGTATATAAAAGATTTTTTTTTTTTTTAAGGTTTTAGCTAAAGGAGTAAATGATAAGAGGAAAAACTTTCTGTTCTACAACAAAATTTACCAAATAGCAATGAAAGCCTTTAAAACTTTTAGGCTTCTTCCCTGCTCCACCTGAAGTTTAGACAAATATACACAGTTTTGTAGTACAAAGTCTGCAAAACTTTCATTAAATCAAAGCAAGAAACCTGCAGACCATGTTCATTAGCTACTTTACACTTTTTTTAGAATTTCACTTTCAAATATCTTTATGAATGTTTACTTTAAAGAAAATAATGATATACCTGCAATGATGTGCACGTTCTGGTTTGATACTACAGCATTTTGGACATTTGTAGATCACTTCCCCTGGTTTCAGCTGCAAACTCTCCATGTATTCTTTAGTGGCATTTCCTTTTGGTACAGCCCCCTAAATATTTAAAATGGAGTGAGAGAAGAAATCATCTTAAATTAGGAAAGATAACACTTTTTAACAGCAGATTTGAACAGGTTTGACTATTCAACATTAATACGGAGTGTATTAAATATAAAATGTTTTTCAAACTAAGCCCATTTTAGTACAGACATTATTTTCCTCTTATAGGAACCTGCACTCAGCAAAATTTCCTAAATCAGTTTGATCAAAACAGGCCTAGCATAAGGCTGAACGTCATCCAGAGAAACCACGACCCATTAGTCCCAGTTCAGTTTCAACTGAACTACCACAAACTTGGATAGAATCCATGATCTTTACCTACAAATGTCAAAACTGCAGTCAGAATCTTTGCTTAGGGTTGAAAAGATTTGTTGTAAGTGAGCAAATCAGGAAAGGGACATGCCTCCTTTTATGTATATATAGTAGGTTAACTATTCTGAGGCACAAAAGCTAGGGCAATCAGCTACTGACGTTACTAAGAGGCCCAGAGTGAACCAAGAACAGTTTGAAAGCTTTTGCTTTGGATTGTCTTGCCTTTAAGGGTTTAGTCAAACTGCTAGAATGAAATCAAAAGGATTTTTATGAAGGAAGTGTGGAGTGTGTGACAAGGACAAAGGTGTTACATGGTAAAAATTCACTCAGGCTCCCCCCAACCCGTTTTCTAAAAATGGGGAATGTGCTGCTTGTTTTTTCTACACTCAGAACACACTAATGCAAGGCTGATTTTCTGGGTGATGGTGGAGAAGTATCAGGAAAAGAGTAGTTGTATTTGGAGCCTGTTATTGTCAGTCTTTGCAATGTTTGTGATGTGATTCTCATTTACACAATCTAGTAAAAAGACCAGGTTACTTAAATGATTTAAGAAAGCTCTTCTGGAGAGAAAACAGAGCTTTGCCAGATCTTAACACAGGAATGGGTATTTCCCTCCTGTTCAGTAGGAGGGAATTTCCACTGAAGCAGAATGTTTTGTCAACCTATGTCCACACCCCAATGTTTCACATTCTATGGCTTCTCTTCACTACAGTATTAACTCAAGGTATAACTTAGGGCTTACCTTCACTACTGGGGTAAGTTGACCTACATTACGCTACTCTAGCTACGTGATAACGTAGCTTAGGTCTACTTACCCCGGTGTCTTCACTGTGCTGCATCGATGGGAGGCACTCTCCAGTCGACTTACCTTACTCTTCTCAGAGAGGTGGTGTACCGGTGTCAACTGGAGAGTGCTCTGCCGTCGATTTAGTGGGTCTTCACTAGATCCACTAAATTGACCCCTGCTGCATTGATTGCAGCAGCACTGATCTCCCGATCTCCCCACAGTGAAGACCAGCCCTTAGTGTTGCTCCTAACCAGACTCCTGTTACATATAAAAAGCTCTAGCTCAAGTTAAGTGATTCTGTACACTTGAGCTAACTGGCCCATCAGGGGGCATGTTGCTGCTGGAGCTAGTAATGCAGAGCGGACTCCACAACTCTCTGCTGCTCAAACATCGTTTATGAGTGTGACCATTCTCATTCAAGTTAGGCAAAATGGCATTAACACTACACTGAAGACAAAACCTAAGAGATGATTTAGTTAGTTCTAGAGGGATTAAAATTTGTAAGAAAAAAAGAAAAAAAAAAACCTTCCACCTCTTTTCCACTAATTTCATTCATTCATAAGCGTAACTATCAAAGTGTACTTGATCTCATGTCTTTGCCATTTTGCCGAATTAACAAGTAATCACAAATAAAGACAATGACACTTGATTCCAGTTACAAACATTGGAAAGATTATGACTTTTCTAATCTCAAAACTGTAGCCAGTTTACTTTTGATGAAATTCTCATGGTTATAAGATAATAAAATCTATTTGTCTTCAAATATGTTATACTTCTTATGAATTTTGAGAGACACTTTATTCTAATTTTCCTTTACTCTTATTTAACAGTCAACAGTTTCTACTACACAGCTTTTTTTTTTTTGGTAATATGGGAAGTACATAAAGTGAAACAGATTAAGACATACTTTGTCTATAAACAATATCTTGGGTCTCAAGGTCTTAGGTATTTTTAATAATCGGTGCTTAACACACCCATAAACACACTAACTGGTTCTTCAAGAAGGCCTTGTTTAATGCATTGGCTTCAAGAAAGAATCTTTCATCACTGGGTGTGGGCTCAGAACTACTCAGGCACTAGCACCCTTCACTGAATTGCCAAAATCACTTCTTGGAGCACCATAGGTGTGTCTCCCTACCGCCCCCGCCCCAATAAAAACTCTTTTTTTGTATATGAACTCTAACAAATCCAATCCAATCAGTCTATAGTTTACAATACCAATTCAAAATTTTAGTTTTACGTAGACTGGGCTTGCTTACTAACAGAACTTTGGAAATTAAGTGTGTTTTAAAACTGAGCAGTGAATACTTGCTATAACGAATGATAAAAAGCTGCAAAGACCTGAACTGGTGAGGAGCATTATAATCTCAACTTAAATACTTCAAAGTCCACTCATTCACCATGCCCCAGTAGTTAAGCAGTGAGATTTCCCATGACACTGCAAATCCCACAAGCTTCAATATAGAGCTGAGACACCACCAAATTCACCGTTTAGATGTTAGTGTCAAGGCTTTTATAGCAAGATGCTCACTACTATTTCTAAGGATGACATTTTATACTAAACGCTATCTTGCCACCAGTTCCACCATACAAGAGTTAACCCAGAAATTGAAGAATATAATTTTAGACAACTAGTTATAAGCACAACTGCTATTGAACTGGAAATAGGTACACTGTTATAGGAATAGTTGAAAATACACCATTTAGGCTGCCATAAAGCTATTACTAGGCATGTTGACAGAAATGTATTCTAAAATATATTCGCATATGTTAATTCAAATTTTGTGTGGCAGTAAAACACTGTGGCAATTTGTAATTTTTACCTTGCAGAACCATTTTCGGTAGCAAGGAACAGACTTATTTACCAGTAAACGCCACTTAACTACATCAAACACCATTTTAAGATTGTGAAGATGTAACTGCTTAATTTAGTTTTCATAGCAAGATTTCCAAAGTAATTTTAGATTTTTGTATGTACTTTGTATACAAACTATATATTTTAAAATTGTAAGTAGTCACACTGTGATGAAAGCTTTTAGTTTAACTGAATTATACTTTTTACAGGAAGTGATAGCTAATTTTTCCAAATGTTTGTTTCCTATTAAAAACTGGGGAAAGCTACGTTGAGTCTTATTAGAACACTAATAATTTAATCTTTCTGCTAATCTCATTAATTTATTCAATAACATAAAAATATTCATATCATTTCAAGCTTAGATATATTGAGAGAAAAATATCCATAATGTCAAGTGAGCCCTGGTCCTAAGTCTCCCCTCTACATTGATCAACTTATTCCATATTTTAACTGTCAGGTCAACAAACTCTGGTAAATGTTATTGCCTATCAGTTTATATCAACAAGTCTCAATGATGAGTCAGATTTTCAAGAGTGGCATAGATACTTTTGAAAATCTTTAACTTTTTCTATTCATTAAAAGCAGAAGATTTTCTTACCACATCACCTGGAATCAAACAACTTTTATAAAGTTATCTAGATTTGATAATATAACTAGGAAACAAACAAAGTTACAAAACAAAAGAGGCATTTTAATGATCTTCTATAATGGACTTGAATAGTAAATATTTAACAAG
>NW_020698242.1:9146282-9233760 GCF_002925995.2 Terrapene triunguis
ACGTTGCCGACCCCTGTTCTAGGCAAATCAGAACGTGTCACTCCACTTCTGAGGTTGCTGGTGTGACAGATGAGGAGATGCTCTGTAACAATCCAACAATGTGGAGATGTGATAATTTTATGAAAACACTGTATGTGACCTGGCCAGTGAAGTGAAGTTGTTGTATATCAGCCTATTGACCTAGCTTTATAGGGGGCTATGGGAAAAACAAGCAGTAAAATAACACAATAGCTATTGAAAAGCAACTTCTCAGCTAATACCAGGGAAGCAGTTACAGGACAATGGCATCCTTCCATGGTCCAGGCCAAAGTGACACAGCTGTTCTGCCAGTGCTGGGAACTAAGATGAAAAACTATAAACTGTTTAAAAAAACACTTGTGGATGGGGTGTCAATTGTCAAGAACGGTCCAAGGAGACTTCCTGATATAGCCAGAGGCTCTGGAGAGGGAGTCTGAAAAAGCTGGGCTTTCCCAGATCTAGGGAACGGTAAGGCTTAAGGAAAAGCAGGCATGAGTAGAGACTGGCTTATTTTTTAAGATCTGTTTTCTCTTAAATGCTTTTGTTCCAAAATAAATAAAACATTGCTTTAAGAAGACTGCTTGGTTCCTGAATACCAACATCATTGCTCTTCAAGACAGGAAGACTGCAGGTGCTGAACATAAATCAGACCTGATGAGGTCATCACGGTTGATCACAGGGGACTGCTCTGCAGCCCAAGGCATGGTCAGAGTGGAAGAATCATGTGATTCCATCCTAAAAGAGAGGTGACAGCTTGAGGCCCAAGACCTGAAAGGGGTGTACTTGAATTGCCCAGGAGGGTTCAGAAGTGCAGTTAACAACTCTGACAACTGGCATCATCAAATGGAGGCTGATTAGGTCACCTTTATACAAAGGAAGAACCTTCCTGCTCCAGTAAATTTGGAGTAAGAAAGTCCATAGATCCAAAAATATACTTGGTCAGTAGATCCGGAGGTAGTTTGAGACATTTGAGGTCATGGGTCAGTCCCAAGGCATTATCTCAACCATCCTAAAGGTAGCAAAACGTTGGAAATCCTATGAAGATGCTGATCATACATGCATTCAGCCATGCACAGAGAGGGACAGTTCCTCTTTTAAGGACAGATGCTTTTAACTTCCCCCTTTATATTTCAATACTAAGCAGCAGACTTTGAACAGCATTTTTTGACACACATTTTTTGAATCTGGGTGGTCAGAGTAAAGTCTTTTTCTCCTTAAAAACACACTCTATTTAGGTGTTCAATTTTTATATGCAGGCCTATCTGCCTCACATTTTCTTTATACCTGAATCAACAGGAGGCCCCAAAACATTATTATTTGTATTATCATAGTGCCTAAGAGCTCTAGTCTACAGACTTGTACCCCCCCCCCACATGCTAGGTGCTGTACAAACACTGTGTGTGGGGGGGGGGAGAAGAGACTTTGTGTAGGGGCGGGGCACGAGGGTGAGGAAGTGAAGGGTGTGGAGCATGAGCGTGTATAGGTGTTTCCTTGGCGCGGTCTGGAAGCGGACCAGCTGCAAGTCGTGCAGCCGGCTCACGGAGAAGGGGCAGGGGGGCCGGTTGGGTCCATGGGGCAGGGGCCTGATGAAAATGTCCGGAGGGCCCGGGCGGGACTCAACCTCGTGCAGGACCCAGTTGAGGTGGGCCCGAGCAGTGGGCAGCAAAGCGGCCCTCACCTCCTGACGTATGCACTGGGGAGTACAAGGCCTGGAGAGCCCCATACACCAAGTGAGCGTCAGGGGATCCAGCCAGTCTCCCCGGTCATAATCCAGGAGGTCTCCGACTTTGGTGATTTCCATCAGGACCAACCTCTGGCGCATCAAGGGGGACTCCGCCACCTGTACACGGAGCTGGGGATTGTGTAGCAGGGGCTCTGCGAGGAGATCAGCCCCCTCGGTGGCCGCCACAGACCTGGTTGCTGAGAACAGTTTCCAGGTCCGGAGAAGGTCCTGGTAGAAGACCGGCAGACCGGAGAGGTCTCGCGGAAGACCTCTCGGATCGAGATAAAGGAGCTGCCGGTCGTATCGGCGCCCTCGGAAGCGGCACAGGAAGGCACGTGCCAGTACTCTCCACCCCAGACTACCTGCACCATAAAGGAGCCTCTGCAGGGCCTGGAGGCGGAAGACATGGACCTGAGTGTGGAGGCACTTCAGGCCCTGCCCAATGAATTTCACTTATGGAGATATACCTATCTCATAGAGCTGGAAGGTCATTGAGTCCAGCCCCCTGCCTTCACTAGCAGGACCAAGTACTGATTTTGCCTGAGATCTCTAAGTGGCCCTCTCAAGGATTGAACTTATAACCGTGAATTTAGCAGGCTAATGCGCAAACCACTGAGCTATCCCTCCCCCAAGGTTAATGAATGTCTTTCCATGGACTTTAATGAGAGCTGTTTGGGTGTGTAAGTTAGGCAGTTAGATACCTAACATTAAGAATCCACATCTCATGTACTCACAAAACTTGCAGGCACAAGTGGGCTAGGTTACAGTATTTAATATTTAAATAGCAACACACAAATTCAGAATGAAGCATCTGTGGTAATAAAAGTGCCTGTTGCACAATCTTTTTTCTTGGAACTGGTGCCTGGTGTGCTGGGCTTTGTGTACATACCATTCTTCTGCCTCTTTATAAGCAGGAACAGTGGTGTCATGACCTTGATTATATTCTCTGACAAGTCTTGTTAGTTGGAACTGATTTTCATGTGATACCATATTGATAACTAAATCATTCAGAAACAATGTCTTCAGTTCCTGGAACAAGCAACCTAAGAAATCCAGAAACATATCCAACATCACTGCATAAAGCAGAACAGTTCAATTCTTTCTGTTGTCAGTTTCCAGCACGTCTAAATATACTAGCAAGGGTTGGTGTCTATCTTTATGATGTATTGATACATGCATATGATAGTTAATAGAAATCAACACTTTTGGGACTAAGGGATACAGAGAGCATTTCAGGGATCAATGAGACTTGTGAAGCATTCAGGCCTAGGGTAGTGATGTTGACAAAAGAGTAATTGTTAGAAACTGGAAATCAGTGAATAGTGTTGAATTTATATAAAGGGAGCAATGGTTTGGCAAATGGTAATAAGTTTGTATTAACATTTTAAGGGAACATGACCTTATTTCTTAGACCTTTATATCTGTGGAAATTCAATATAACTGAGAGTTTAATTATATATGTTTGTGAAGTCCAGAATGTATGTTACAGCAGAATGTATGTTTTTCTGGTTACTATTGATTTGTGCATAACTACGAACAAAAATAATCAGAGCTGTTGTTCATAGTGCTCTCAGTTATAGGGTTTTTTTCTGTAGTGAATCGTGGCTGCTCTGATACAGGATATCAGAAAGGTACAATCGTGAATCATTTCATTGTCTGACTTCCTGGAAGAGACTCTCTTTTTAGCCAAGTCTGAAGGTGAGAAAACAACTGTGGGGGGGGGGGGGAGGGCGGCCGGAGCCCCGGGGGGGGGGCGGCGAGACTGGCCGTGGCCCCGCTCTCCCGGGGGCCGGAGCGCCGTGCCGCCCCCCTCCAGGTGCCGCCCCAAGCACCAGCTTGGTGGGCTGGTGCCTGGAGCCGGCCCTGGTCAAGTCAATACAGCTTCGTTGTTGTTAATGGAGCTATGCCAGTGGTTCTCCAAATAGGGTCGCCAGGACTAGCTTAGACTTGGGGGCCAAAGCAGAAGCTTGAGGGCTTCAGTCCTGGGCAGCGGGGCTCAGGTTACAGGCCCCCTGCCTGGGGCCAAAACCCTTGGGCTTCAGCTTTGGCCCCCCTGCCTGGAGTGGTGGGGCTCAGGCTTTGTCGTCCTCCCCCCCCAGGCAGTGGGGGTCATGTGGGCTCAGGCTTCAGTCCCCCCTCCTGGGGTTGTGTAGTAATTTTTTTTGTCAGAAGGGAGTCGTGGTGCAATGAAGTTTACACTAGCAAAGGCTCTAAACCCACATTTACACTCAATTGTTCTTACTACTCTTTAGTTCCTGTCCTTTCACCTTTGATTTGATCTGTTCCATGCACATCTTCCCATTTGTAAGGGCGCCAGAGGATTATTATGCATTCAGAGCTTGCTGGAGCTCTTAGTGAAGAGGATGGCAGGACAATCAGTGACTTGAGCAGGAGCAGGCCCTAATAAAGAAGACCTCGCAGGTGGCAATCACTTCTCATTAGTGGCCATATACTGGGTACTGTGCTTTGCCTTATTTGCTACTCTGTAGAAAAAAGGTCAAACAAAACTCCCAGGCTCACTTATTTGGAAATAAGAGATCATTCATCCCTGCTTGGCTGCTTGCAGGAGCTTACATGTTGACAGAGGGGAAATAGTGGTTCTCCTATTCAGGGGCGGGGGTGTGCCTGATCATAGACTTATAGAAGATTAGGGTTGGAAGAGACCTCAGGAAGTCATCAAGTCCAAACCCCTGCTCAAAGCACGACCAACCACAACTAAATCATCCCAGCCAGGGCTTTGTCACAGACAAGATAAGTCTTGAGAATGGCTTTAACTTGTGCTCCCTGCTGTGAGGGGCCCTCTGGGGCTTTGAAGGGATGCAGAATTGCAGCTTCATCCTGGCTGTGGCCCTTCCCACACTCATCCAGAGCATTCCAAAATGCCTCCAGGCCCAGGGGGCCACTCTGTGATGGGAATATTTCATGTGGGAGGCAGAGGGAGAAGGGAGAAGAAACTAGCCCTGCCCTACAGCTCTTGGGCAACAGCCTAACTGATGTAAAGTGGCCCCATGTCCAGGGCCGGCTTTAGGCACCAGCCTAGCAAGCATGCACCTGGGGCGGCAAATGGGAAAGGGCGGCTTCCCGGGCGGTCTTAGGGCAGCACTGTGGCAGCTCCTCCGGCGGTTCCCTCGGCGGCGGCATGACGGCGGCAGCTTTTTCCCTCCCCACCTTCGCTACTTGGGGCGGCAAAAAAGGTAGAGCCGGCCCTGCCCATGACAACAATTAACAGACCCACACTGGTAACTGCAACCTAAGGGCAGGTCTAAGCTATGCCAGAGGCCACTTTGGCCCCCACAGCTCCAGGATTAAGGGAAGTGGAAAGTAGCTCTGAGACCCCTATCTCCCCCTACCTCTGTTAGAAATGTGAGTTTGGCACCACTGACGATTTGCCTCAGAGAGCTTTTTGTTCCTAGGCTGCCACTTATGACCCCATCTCAACAGTGACTAAGAGTCTGATCTTTTTCTGGGCAAGTTGTGTTAAGTATTTGTCTAGTTTTCTAATCGCAATAAGAATCGGCAATCCCTCTCTCACACCTTCTGCAGTGGGGTCTTAAAGTTCTTGGCAGTAGCAGATCAATGTTCATTGGGCTTTGATACCTTCATGGGCTGAGACCCTGCCCAATGTTTATATGGATAAGGGTGGCTGCATTCATTTTTTAGGAGGGAAAGTTTAGTGAAGAAAGATATGAAGGGCCTGATTCTGTTCTTACTTACACAGGTGTAGAAACAGGAGTCATTCTACTGAAGCCAATGGAGTCACACTGCTGTAAAATCAGTGTAAGAAATAACAGCTTTAAAGGCCTAATTCTGTTATCATATCCCATGTGAACTGATCTAGTAGTCTCAGCCCAGCGCCCATTGGACAGTTGTCCACATCACAGGGCCAGCACCACTGGCACCTTTGTTACTCTCACCAGTGGCAGAAAGGTTGGTCCAGTGGTTACAGCATTAACTTATGACTTGCGAGATATGGGCTCAATTCTCTGTTCCTCCACAGACTTTTGCCTGTGACCTAAACTAAGTCATTTAGCCTCTTACAGTCATAGGGATAATGGCACTACCCTACCTCATAAGCAGGTGGATTAGTATATTAAAGATTGTGAGGTACAGATACTATGGTTATGGAAGCCATGTAAGTATGAGTTATCAATTTCATGAAGGACTAAATGGGCAATGGAGATTAAACAAGTATTAAAGGCCCTTTTCAGGTTAAGGTTTAAGCATGTTGGTGGGGCAGCTCTCTGTTTATCTTCAGATTAGTACAACAGAGAACCTCAATCTGGCATCTACTGACTCCTTCATAGAGCAGTGGGTGCCGTGTGGGGTTTTCTGCTTGGTGTCCCCATCCGGTGCCCTGGTTCTGACCCTCACTCCCATCTCTGTTTTTTTTCCCTTCCATTTGCTGTCCCAAGAAATGAGTTGTATCTGCTTCTGTGGTCCCTCCCTCAGGTGAGGGGGCAGGCCTTTAATTTTAGATAGGCTCTGCCCACCTTTCCAGAACATCAATAGGCAAGCACTCTTTACCAGCAGTAATTTCACCCCACCTCCCCTCAAAAATGATTATAGTTATTTAAGAAAAGAAAATAATCCAGAAAAAAAGAAGGGGGAGCTAGACCCTTCAGAAATGTTAAATGTTCCATGTTGCAGAGAAATTCTTCATGGATACGAGACGTTTAGTTTGTTTAGGGAGTTGAGTCTTACCGGTTAGAAAAGAATAAAAACAGCAGCCTTAGCTTGAGCTATCATTCCTAAAAGAGTTGTCTTGAAGGACATTGCTGGTGTCCATCCTGGAAATGGAGCTAGAGAGCTTAGCCCAAACTGGAATCTGTCATTTGAACCCTGTTGAACATCGGTGGCTTCAATCAAATGGAATCCATGTCCCAACCACCACTGACTTGGGTTTTCCAAAGGCAAAAGTCCAGCTGCTGAGACTTTATAAGACAAATAACAAAGCATGGCCTCTTCTGCCTATCTCTGCTCAAAGATCAGAGATACAATAGACCAGGTAAACACCATATACGGAACTAGTAGTGACTGAAAGCATTCCCAGGTTTATAAGAAAGGTAACAGGGTTCTACTGTGACCTAGTTTGGTCCTGCAGCAACCCTGCCTCAGTTTCCCCTCAGGTTCCTTGAAAACTCCACTAGAGGCTCTCTTATTACCAATACCACCACTGCCTGGGGCTGGTTTGTTATCATAACTAGTTCAAAGCAATCCACAAAGTCCCAAAATGAACTCCAACACAACACAGGAGTTCATACTCAGCTCTGGCATCTTCAATACATCCTGGGGCTCCTCTTCAGTCCCAGTCTGCTCCTGTTGAGCAATATATGTTGGCTAGCATATAAATATAGACCATATTAATATCATGCATTATCTGCACCATAGATATAATACATTAGTGACCATCAAGCACCAATACCTTTGAGTACAAATCTTGTAAGTGATATAGCCTAAAATGGCCTATACCATAATCCTGTTCACATATGCCAAGTATTCCATAACTCCTTGCATTTGCTCAAGTAAGGATTTGGCATAAGCAGATAGGAAACGTGCCAAAAAATAATAATCAAGAATCATGGGCATAGTTTGTGGGGCACAGGAGGGGCATTGCCCCCCCAAAACTGCAAGCAGATGCAGAATCCCCCCCCCAACCCCATTGGCCTGACTAGCACTGCTCCCCCAAGTAAGTCAAACTATGCTTATGCATTCATTCTATGTCTTAATAGAAGACGAGGAAGTAGCTTCATGGACCAGCACCTGGAATGCTAGTATCAAGACAAAGATAAGGAGGAACAGAACAAGTTAGGGAACTAGAACAACCTGATAGATTAGATTTTAGTGACATGTAAAGAAATGCATCACTTGTAAAATCATATAAATAATACCAGCTGAAATGTGTAACTTGGGGAGCACACCTTCTGGATAAGGTGAATGTAACATCACTGCACAGGACGGCTCTTCAGAGACTGGTATCATGTAGAACTTTTTTTCCTTGTACCATATTAATACACCTGACTGACACTGGTTATTTGGTCTCTTGAGTATATTACATACTCAAACAACAAACCAACATGTGGTCATGCAATTGACTATACAATTTATCAACACTCTTCATCAAGCAGCATCTCCCAACCCATACTAGCTACTCTTCAATCAGTCCCTCTCACTCAGGCCTTCCTACCAGTACCTAGAGTCCTTTCTTCCCCCAGGAGAGGATCCAAAACTTTCCTTGGGCCATTTCCTATCTGTGTCAGAGAAGCCATCAGTAAACCCACTTTACTACTTTCTACCAAGCAACAACTCCCACCCCTTCTATATCTACAGGTTTCCCCAGGCCTGTCTTATCTACAACCAGAAGCCTGATTGGGTCACATGACCTTAATTTTTCCCACTTGGGAAGGAGGGATTGGCTGTGTCACAGGTGAGGCTGAAACTCATATCCCCTTAAAGAGCCAGCCGCTTTGAGACAATAAAGAAGGCACTAGAGGAATTCTGTTCTACCTCCTCCAAATGACACTTTCACAAGCACCACCAGCCCCAGGGTCCACTGTATTATATATCACAAGAACAAGATAGTACTATTGCACCAGCAAAGCTAACCAGGACAGCTTCAACTTAGCTGCCAGAGAAGCTCTTATAACATTGGGAAATCAAGTTTGTCGTCCAGGCAGCCAGAGAAGCCTGGAATTCCCCTTCTAAATTTCTGCATATGCATGCATATCCTTTCTGGGAAGAATTCCTTTAGGAAAAATAGTTCTGACACTGAATCAAGCATCTGGGAACAAATAAAACAGCTAAACAGCCCCATAAGGGAGATGAGTAAAATAAACAGTAAAATATCATGTATTTCAATACTGTATTTTTCACTCCATGCATCTGATGAAGTGGGTTTTAGCCCACGAAAGCTTATATCCAAATAAATTTGTTAGTCTCTAAGGTGCCACAAGGACTCCTCGTTGTTTTTGCTGATACAGACTAACATGGCTACCCCTCTGAAACATGTGAAATTTGTGCCTCTGGTAGGTGCTCCCAGGATGGACCTAGAGTTCAGGAAAAGCTGCTGACCATGAATGGACTAGTGTTAGGATTGGGGCTGGTTGGTAGCCCCAGGCTAGAGTCTGGGGTGGCTGGTGGCCACAACATAAGGTTAGGCTTAGGGGCAGTTGGTGACATCAGGCTAGGGATGGAACCTATTAGTGCCCACAAGTTAGGTTTATGTGTGGGGCTGGTGGGTAGCCCTGGACTACAATTCAGACTGGATAGTGGCCCCAGGTTAGGGCTAAGGTTGGGGCCAGCTGGTGGACCCAGGCTATGGCTGGAGACCAATGGTTATCCTAGACTAGGGTTAATGTTGAGAGTAGACCCCTATTCATACCAGCTCCTAAGAATTTGGAAGGGGGGAGAATGGGGCATGAAGGAGAGAGTAGCTTTTCAAGCATTAAGGAAAGTAAAAAAAAAAGAAAGAAAGAAAGAAACCAGCAGGGAAATCAATCCAAATCCAAAAGCTGCCAAGAGTGGGCAGGGCTGGGTTTCAGGACTCCTTAGTAGTGGTGAGTAGCTGCAGAGAGGGACGTTGTGAGCTAGGATTTGGCATCGAGGGGCTGGAGGACTCTGCACAGCATGTGCGCAAGGAAAAGGGACAAAAGACTATAGCTTGGGACCAAGTGTGTAGCAAGAGGGTGAAGTATAGCCAGGGGCTGAGGGCACCACGAGTGTAGCCAGGAGCTTGCGGTGGTACTAGTGAGTATCCAGGGGCTGGATCCTGCAGTGAAGTAAGTGTATGTGTGTGTGTGTGTGTGTGTGTGTGTAGCCAGGGGCTTGATCCTACAGTGAAGTGCGTGTGTGTGTAGCCAGGGCCTGGATCGTGCAGTGAAGTGGGGAGTGGGGTGTGGCTGGATAGTGCAGCGGGGACTGTATGTAGCCAGGGGCTGGATCGTGCAGTGAAGTGTGTGTGTGTGGGTGGTGGTGGTGGTGGGGGGGTGTAGCTGGATCGTGCAGCGGGGAGTGTGTGTGTGTGTGTGTGTGTGTGTGTAGCCAGGGGCTTGATTGTGTAGCGGGGAGTGTGTGTGTAGCCAGGAGCTGGATCGTCCTGTGAAGTAGGGTGTGTGTGTGTGTGTGTGTAGCCAGGGGCTGGATAGTGCACACACACACACAGGCTCAGAAGCTGCCCCGGGAGGAGGAGGGACCCAGCGCGGCATCCCCGGGACAATGCCCGATCTCCTCAGCCTGCTGCTGGCCGCGCTGTGCCTGTTCCTGGCCGGGTGCCTGCTGCGGAACCAGCGCTGTCCCGCGGCCGGGCCGGGCGGCAGCTGCCGCCGCTACTCGGTGCCGGGGAGCTGCTTCCAGCTGAAGAAATGGGCCATGTGCGGGGTTCTCTCCCTCGCGTTCCGCCGGCGCCGGAGAGAGCGCGGCAGCGCCGCCGCCCGGTTGGAGCAGATGGACACAGGAGCCGGCAAGGAGGCGGTATTCTCGGCTACCCCGGGCGGGCAGCCCGGCCGTGGGGCGGAGGAGCTGGAGCGGCTGCAGGGACTGGGCTGCGATGCCCACGTGAGTGCGTCCCTTCTATCCCCGCCGGCTAGTGCTAGGGTGTCCCCAGGCGGCTGGAGCCCGGCACCTCTCCGGGGATCAGGCAGATGAGCAGGACTGGGACCAGCGCCTCCTCCCGGCAGATTTGTGGCGATCTTAGGGGCAGATTCTTGGCTGGTGTAACCGTGTAAGGCCCCACAGCTCCATTTATACACCTGGGCTTCCCACTAGAAGCTGGCCGGGTTCGGGCAAAGAAATGAACCATCTCGCTTTGGGTACAGCCATTTCATGCAAAAACATGTTGGTTATTACCTGAGTCCTGCCCCTCTTCCTTGTGATTGTTTTACCCTCTTGTCCTGTCTTGTCTTTGTAAGTTCCCCTTGGCAGGGATGCTCCTGTGTGTCTGTGCAGTGGGCATCTGATCTCAGTTGGGGCTCCCCGACTTATAAAACCACTGTTGCAGGAACTTGAACCAGAATAACATTGCAGGGCCAAGAAGCTAGAGGTGAGAAAGCGCTGGCAAGCGGGCAAGGCGGAAGATGCAAAATAGCTAAAGATACAGGGCCACATCTTCATCTGCTGTAAATGGGCATCGCTTCATTGAAGTCAAGTTGATTTACACCAGCTGAGGATTTGGCCCACTGTCGTTTTTTGAGAAACGTCTACCAATTTGCGACATTTTCTAAAGGTTTTGAGGAATCCAGAATTTCTTCTCTTTTTCAAGCTGATTATCATCACATTGGCGTTGTGTGTGGTTTTGATGGACAGGGATGGGGTCCCTAGCTTCTGTTTGCCAGAAGCTGGGAATGGGCGACGGGATGGATCACTTGATCCACCCATTCTGTTCATTCCCTCTGGAGCACCTGGCATTGGCCACTGTCGGAAGACAGGATACTGGGCTAGATGGACTTTTGGTCTGACCCAGTATGGCCATTTTTATGTTTTGTTTTGTTTTATTTTTTAAATAAAAGGCTGTTTTTAAAGCCGGTGTTTGAGGCACCGGGACACAAAGCAAGTCATGAAAATTGTAATAAGTGATATTGGATGTGCATCTTAAAGTAGGGCTGGAAGAACTCTTTGTGGTTTTTTCCATTCCAGTTCTTTGAAAGCCCTTTCTGTGGCAAGGACAGAGATCGCCTTCCAAAACTGTAGTCACTCTATGACCAGACCACACTCCTACACCAGAGTGGTCTGAAAAGTGGTTCAAACTGTAACCTTCACCTGCCACCCAGCTTTACCCTTTTCCTCTTCAAACTGAGAGCAATGGAGCACCTCTTCTAGAATGCTTCCAGAAAATCCCAACAATGGTCCTGAAACTCTCTCTCCAAATATCTATTTTGACAGTCCAATGCACTCTGCTTTGCTCAATAAAGGACCCAATTATCAAACTTGGCTACCTCAAGTCAGGCACATATATGCATATTTAGGTGCTTAGATGGGCACTTAGTCACCTGAAGTAAGTATTTTTGAGCATTATTCGGAGTACATTTTTCAGAGGCAGGAATTTATCCACACCCAAAATGCACAAAGAAGTCAGGTTATGCATGTGCAAACCTGATTTTTGAAACTGCATCTGGTGAGGGGTTGCATAATTTGTGCATGTAGACAGCTGAATTTGAAAATTTGGGTCTAAGCACATAACAAAGGCATTAACATTTATCATTTGGACCCTTAACTAGCTGATTAGGACTGTGATTGGATTTTACTGAAATAAAATTCTGTCTTCCCTGTAAATCTGAATATTCTGCATACAATTTTGAGCTACTATCTCAGCTTGACTCTGGTGTAACAAGTGTAGCACCTGGGTTTGGAACCACTTCACACTGGATGCTGGGGCTAAGAGCAGTGCTATTTGCCAGCTACGCAGATGTAAAGTCAGTCTGGATTGTGACTCCAAATGCCTGGGGACGCTAAAACACATGAAGCACAAGAAGGCCCATGACGAGGCCTACAATAATACATACAATAAATAATCATTTGGACTTGAAATGTGTCAAAAATCATCAAAACGAAAAGTTTTGATGTTTCTAAAACAAAATTTTCCCAGCATTTTGATCTGGTTAAAATTTTTGAAAACTTGTCTTTTTTTGTCCCTGATTGGGACAAAGCAAAATGTCAAAACTGTAAAGTTTTTTTGTGAGTCATAAATTCCATCTTCTGGCCAGTTCTAGGTGACCACTCCCCACTCACCAGGCTACATCAAAGGAAAGGCACAGGTGCTCCCAGATGGAAGTGATCAGTATTAAAAGGAATGAAAATTTGGTTGTGGATGCTCTGGGCAGGAAATACATCAATGGGTTTCCCCAGGGTACTAGTCAAGCACTCTAGTTATACCCATTTCTTTTAGGGGGAGATGTGACACACTTCATTGCAAAACTAGCAACCTGGTTGATTTAGGACAATATCAGGCTTGTTCCAACAGACCACAATGCCAGGGTTTTCAGTCATATTTTCCTTCTCCTACAACTTCCTCTCATTGTTTCTCAACTCCGAAGTCAGCAAACAGGAAAAAAAAATTATCAAAGTCTAACGAGCAAATAAATGGAGCCATGGCACGATCAGTTGTTAAAGTCATTGCTGTGGAATGAAGAGATTATTTTCTGTCCATTTCTTAAAGAGACATGTGGTCGTACAAATATTAAAAGAGGAAGAAGTATTGACAGCTGATTAAAAATAGTGGACTGGGAGTGCACCCACTGACCAAGTATGACCTTGGGCAAATCTTTTAACCTCTTGGCAGCCGTGTATAAATAGAAATGAGAGTACTTACATACTTGCCTGAAGTATTGTGAGGCTTAATATAATACAATGCTATTTGTAAAACACTTTGAGATGCTTGGTTGGAAGGGACTTGGGGGTGGGGATTGCAGGTGTTGACTAAAAGCAGTCTCTGGATCAAGTCCACTAGTGTCATTCTACAAAGGACTCCCATTAGGAAGAAAGAACATCCTACATCCTTTGAATAGAGGGGAAACTTAGCTGGCCTGATGATTTTTGACATGCATAATCACTCTTCCCCACACACCTCACTTCCCATTTGTTCTTTGTTCTCTCTCTCAATGCTAAAGCATTTTTTCCCTTTACCTTTCTGTAGGCCCTGGATTCAGTTTACTTCACTGGGTTTACAGAAACCGACAAGACTTTTGTGATCACACGTCTCGGAAGACGTCCGAATGGGCTCTGTGAAATGTGGCTCTTTCTCCGCGTGGATGGAATTGGAGAGTTTGAAGTAAGTGGAGGGTGAGAGGAAAGTAGGTGGCTGGAGTTTGGGGATAACATTCAAGGGTGATGTTCATTACCCATCTGAAATTTAACACTGAGGTATGACCCCAAGATTATTATTCTGTTATCAATGGTAATGCCTAATGACCAACCCAGAATGGGGCTCCATTGTACCAGACACTGGACAAATGGAGAGTAGACAGTCCTTGCCCCCAAAAGTTGACAATCTAAATAGACAAGACAGACACAGGGTGAAAGATGGGGTATAACATACAAGCAGTGTGAATAATGTGATGGTCGATTTAGTGGCCAATATGAATCCCTGAGAGACTGCTCAAAGAATGGATACAAAGTAACTCAAGCAGAGACTAAAGTTTTCTGCCTCTTCATAAACATCAACATCTGGAATTCTGTGCAAGACCGCAGTGCTATGACTAAGGTCAATTACAGGTAACGTGTCTGTCCCTTTCTTTCCCCTCACCATGTTTCAGTCTCTTTCCCCATCCTCTTGTTTCTCCATTATCCTTCAGCAGCAAAGGAGGTCTTACTAGCTCAACATGCCTCTACTCCACAGTAGCTCTTTTTCCAGGGCTCTGGCAGCAGCAGCGTGAAGCAAAAGACAATCGTGATCCTAGTTCATCCATTACTGGGTCATAAATGATTCACTCAGCTGTAGGGCAATATGCAGGAGGACAAGGAAAA
This sequence comes from Terrapene triunguis, assembly GCF_002925995.2. Lineage (NCBI taxonomy): Eukaryota > Metazoa > Chordata > Testudines > Emydidae > Terrapene > Terrapene triunguis. The sequence continues at coordinate 9,160,477 of NW_020698242.1, forward strand.
TGCATTCTTTCCATGTTCCTGCACTGAATGTAGCTGTTGCCATGACCCTGAAGTAGTGTGTGATTTTGGATTAGTGAGAGCTGTTTGAACTAATGTCTTTGGTGGATTTGACCTTTTTACTGGTCACAAATTGTCCACACACTGATTGTGACTTAAAATTGTGCTTGTAAGATTCTTAGGAACATATTTGTGCTGTGAGCTGCATGATCCTATTTAATCTGAGCGGTTGCTCACCTAAGTGACATGGTAAGGTTACCGTTCTGTCATTGGACAACTTACATTTTATAAACAAGTGCGTCAAGAAATCCGTAAGGTGTTGAATATTTAGGACAAGGACAAGGAGCATTTTAGGGAGACACATGTAGGGCTACTTATTTCTTGCTAAAAACCATTAAATCTATTCCGAGGTGTGTTTTGGGGTTGATTTTTGGTTTTGTAAATGGATGGATTCTTTCCTGACTGTGGAACAGAGAAAAATATAACAGATTTTTTGGCTGTCTAGTAGACTACATATTTTAGTTTCTCTTGAGTACTTCTGGCACAAATGCAGTCATTTGCAGGTAAAAAATTATATGCACATGAATAAAAGTTCTTCTCTAAACATTAATGGGACTAAAAAGCAACAGTCTAAATGTTTGCAGAAAACAAGTTAGGAGCTAAATACACTTCTTATTTTCATTATAGTAACACCTAGAACCACCAAAAGCTAGAAGAGCTTACAGTCTAAATAGATGAGATGGACACAGGGTGAGAGCAAGGAAGTATTATCATCCCCATTTTGCAAATTTGGAATTGAGGCAGAGGGAGATTAAGTAGTTTAATTTAATTGAATCATAAGTGACATTTAGCAAACATGCCGATATATTTTCCCACTGTTTGCCTAGCTGCAGTTAGGGAGATGTGTGTATAACCTGGACTCACTGCTCTGAGTTTAGCAGTTGCTAGGCAGTTCAGTTTCATTATCTGTTACCTGGGTAGTATTACCTGCAGTAAATACCTGGTGATTTGAACAGGATGGTATTTCAGACTCCGTTATGGCAGATGAAACTGAAGTCTTAAAACAGTGATTGAAAACTGCTGAGTGTTAGAATGAGTAGGCAAAACTGGCTCGTGGCTGGGACCATATGTATGCAATTGACAGAAACCCCATTCTTTCGTAAACCAAGCTCTGCCAAAATATTGCATATAAAGCTATTTTTACAAGAGAGAGTGACATGGGGAGGGACTCACAACAGATGCAAATCCCATTGACACCAAGAGGTGTTACTAATGTGCAGTAACTGCAGAGTCAGGCCCCTGGGTTGGTAAGGATTCTGTTTGATGTGTTCTGCAGGAGTAATTTCAAATAATAATAATTTCTTTACCTTTCTTTACCAGCTGCATGGTCCTCTACAGCTCCTGCCATCTGCAACATTCCCCTTCCTTTACCACTGTCGCAATATCATCTCTTTTCAAATTTCATGATAAAACACATTTTTCTCCCTTTCCCATGCTATTTCATTTTTCTGTACCCCTCTATTATCAACTCCCATGAGTGTATGCGTGTATGAGTGTATGTATTAGAGTGGATTCACCATCTATTGCTTTTTTACAGCACTACTTCCTCTAACTTATATGATATATGCTGTCATATATTCAACCCCGTAAAGTCTTTCATAATGCAGTTTACATTTAAAAAGTTGTGCAGAATAACTGCATAGGGTGAAATCATCTCTCCATTGACATCAATAGGAGTTTTTTGTAACATTCTTTGAGATCCAGTGGTGAAAAGCGCTATGCAAAAGCTAGGTATCATTATTTTGCCATTGACTTCAATGGGGCCAGGGATTTCCTCCATTAAGTTTACAACTGTGAGCAGTCCATTGAAGTCTACATAGGGAAATTGACTGGCAGAATGATAGGAATATCATGGATGGATGATGGAATAAAAGTGGTTTTATCCTGGTATAATCACGCCGGTCAATTTTCCCATGTAGACAAACCCTAAGAACAGTGTGGTAGTAACGGTTACTCAGGGCCGGTGCAAGGAAGTTTCGCGCCCTAGGCGAAACTTCCACCTTGCGCCCCCCCCAGCCCTGCGGCAGCTCCCCACCCCCCCGCTCTGCCCTGAGGCGCCCCCCCTGCGGCAGCTCCCCACCCCAGCTCACCTCTGCTCTGCCTCCTCCCCGAGCACGCCGCCCCCGCTTTAATTCTCCTCCCCTCCCAGGCTTGTGGCGCCAAACAGGTGATTGGCGCCGCAAGCCTGGGAGGTGGGAGAAGTGGAGCAGCGACCGCGCGCTCGGGGAGGAACGCTGTAAAAAAAAAATTGGGGGCACCGCTTTTTGGCGCCCCCAAATCTTGGCGCCCTAGGCAACCACCTAGTTTGCCTTAATGGTAGCACCGGCCCTGCGATTACTCTTGACAGTGTTTGCATCATGAGGTCCTAGAATAGTAATTTATGATTTCATTCCATTTACCACTCAGGTGTTTTACATGCAGTTTTCTCCTCTGTGAAATATGTGGAATCAAAAAGCTATCGCTGTCAATGTTCCTCCCACAACAGATGAATAAATTATGACCCCACCTCTGCCTTACCCCCACACTTTAATTCAATGAATGTTTTACTGAATTGTCTCTTAGCACCCAGTACATCCGGACATGATGGTGAGTGATGAATCTAAAAAATGCTGGCGTGGCAGAGAGCTGATGATTGAGTGCTTAGAGCCATACAGACGCTGGAAAATAAAATTCAATGGACGACTCAGGTATTATCATATCACCTCTGGGGGGGGGAGAGGATTGCTAAGACACTGGACTCTGAGTCAGGAAAACTGGGTCAGTTCTCAGATCTACCAGAGACTTGCTGTGTCACCTTGGAAAAGTCATTTCCTCTCTTTCTGCCTCAGTTCCCATCTGTAAAATGGGGATGATGATAATGCATCGTTTTTTTACCGCCTTTTGTCTGTATTATCTATTTAGGTAAGTTACTTACGTGGTCAGAGAGTGCCCTGCACAATAGGACCTGGATCTGTTTAGTTAGAATGGTTACATGGGATGAATCATGCAACTACAAAAGAGGTTTCAGGACAGGTTGTGTACAAACACTTACTGTAGCCTTTTCCCCGAGCCTCAGCTAAATTCTGCTGACGCACAAGCTAGAGTGCTGTCTGATCAGGATAATTTAGAAAGCATAACACAGAGTTCAAAACAGTGAATTCCATTTCTTATTATCACCTTCAAATCCTATTCGAAGACAGCACCATACCACGCAGTAGCTTAGTGTACAAATGTTTACATTTAATACAAACAGCTCAAGCATTTTAACCAGTACTTGGAAATATATTTAAATCATTTTCTATTAGGTAATAAGTCTAGCAGTGTAGTCTTCTGATACCAACGTTAACAAACTCTGCTGTTGATATCATGCAAGTAGAGTTTGTAACATCTGCATCACAATGAAGGGTTTCAACCTAACATTGACATTTTACTTTAGCACACATACATTCATTCTTTCCCCTCTGATCTTCTTCAGAGATAACTTCTGGTGTGATCTAAAATGTACAGTGTCAATGATAAAAATTTCAGGCAACAGCAAGAACTGAAGTGTTTCTTATCTTGTCCATATCCAAACACTTCTGCCTAGCCAGGAAACAGAAAAAAATGTGGTCTGGGGGAGATCCTTCTGCTAGCCGTACTCAGTCCTTTGTTGACACATGACTTGCTCTCTCGAGATTGTGTTTCAGATGGGAAATCTGTAGCTAAAATGTTACAGGTTTTGAGGCTATGGCTGAAATGTTCAAAAGTGTGTAAGTGACTTCCATTTTAGAAAGAGATGTAGGCTCCTGGAGGTGTTTTCACAGGGTGTTTAGGTGCCTCAAGATGTAGCTAGACCCCTACTGGAATTTACAAATGCACTTGAGCATGTTAGTTGCCTATTTGCATCTTTAGGCCCCCAAATAGCTGTGAGGATCTGGGCCTAGGAGTCTGACTTTCATGGACTACACACCTAAATCACTTTTGAAAATGGAGCTAAGGCTCCTAAGTCACTTAGGGGCTCTTGAAAATTTTACTCCAAGCCACAACACCAGACACATATTTTGGCTTTGCACTATCATTTAGCCAAGTCCCCTGAGAACATCTTGTAGCAACTATATAAAATAATTCTCCATCTTCCACAAGATCAGATTGGCTCAGCTCTCACAATGAGGATATGACTTGCAGAAGTGTCAGCCTATAAAAGTTGGCTACCTATGTTGGCTTCACGAAAGCTATCAAGCATGCTTAGTACCTACAACTCTTCTCTTTAGATTTTTCTGGTTTGCCTGCCCTGCCCACGTACAGAAACGGGTGATTTTAACGAAGCCCTTCCTCCCTCTCCATTGTTGCTTTCCCGTTCGTTGGACTTAAACTAATCAAATGTTGTGATATAAAAGCATATGGGTTACACAACAGCTCAGTAAATGAGAAGGGAGAAGTGAAAAAAAATGTAAGGAATGTTGGTAAATGCAGCTGCTGATACAGAAACAAGGAAAGATAACAACATGTCTGATCTTCCAGAAAAGGACCGTATCGGCATCAGTGGATTGAAGAGGAGGGTGAACTTGTCCATGTTAAATTCTCTTTCCAGTAAGAGCATGGCAGTTTGATGCATGCATCCATTTTTTTTTGTAAGAGTACAAATAAGAAGTTGTGGGCCAGATCTTGACCCATTCTAATTCTACTTAAGTTGTGCACGGACCTTGTTTTGTCCTTGAACTCAGGGTGAATATTCTCCTGTATGTATAAAAAAATTCCCGTTTAAATTACTAAAATAATTTATTGAGGATTGGCCTGATAAATACAAATCTATTACCTAATCGTTGCCTGAGTGTTCTGTTAAGTGATTTGTCATTTTATTAACTCACTACAGCAAAAACTTTACTTATATTTTGGAACTTTTAATTTAAAGGAAAGCTGCCATATGCTTAATTGTCAAAGTTAGGCCTTCTTAAAAAAGTTGTATAGTCTCATAGGGCATCTAGGTGCCACTATTCATATATTTTCTGTATTTGTGCAAAAGTGGTGGGTAAAAAAAAAAAGAGTAATGAACAACCATAGTTTATAGCAGGGGTCGGCAACGTTCGGCACGCGGCTCGCCAGGGTAAGCACCCTAGCGGGCCGGGCCAGTTTATTTACCTGCTGACGTGGGAGGTTCGGCCGATCGCGGCCCCCACTGGCCGCAGTTCGCCGTCCCGGGCCAATGGGGGCGGCGAGAAGCCGCGGCCAGCACATCCCTCGCCCGCGCCGAACCTGCCACGTCAGCAGGTAAATAAACTGGCCCGCCAGGGTGCTTACCCTGGCGAGCCGCGTGCCAAACGTTGCCAACCCCTGGTTTATAGTAAGGCTGTTGTGGCTATAATCATCTAGTTAGGAAAGAAAATACAAGCTAACTAACACAGAGCCACAGTCTGCTTTTGCCTATCTATGGACTTGGAATTTTGCATGCATATCCAAGAGGCGGGATTTGACGCATTGCATCAGTGACAGAAATATATACACAAGGGATGAAACTGAGGAGCTCTGTGATGGATTGTGTAAGAAACAAATCCAATGTTTGCATAATAGCAAGGGTCAAAACTGGTGGGGCATGGAATGTTTTAATCTAGAATTAGAAGCGCATTTTTATAGTATCCCTTAAAAAAACCCACAACTTTCCATCTCCCTTAAGCAATCTATAAACTGGGAAAAATCAAGCTTATTAAAAATGATCTTGAGTAATATTTAGAATTGTTTTAGTTAATTAAGTTTAGGGTGACCAGATGTCCTGATTTTATAGGGACAGTCCTGATATTTGGGGCTTTTTCTTATATAGGTGCCTATTACCCCCCACCCCCTGTCCCGATTTTTCACCCTTGCTATCTGGTCACCCTAATTAAGATTATATTTTCAGAACAATTTTTTTCTAAGGGCTGTATTCTCCAGAGTACTTTGATCAGCACCGGCTCCAAGGTTTTTGCCACCCCAAGCGGTGAAAAAAAAAAAAAAAAAAAAAAACCCGGGATTGCAATTGCGATCGGCGGCACTCCGGTGGCAGCTCCACCGCGCCGCTTTCTTCTTCAGCAGCAGGTGCTTCCCTCCGAGAGGGACCTGCTGCCAAATTGCCGCCGAACAGCTCAACGCGCCGGCCCTTCCCCTTGGCCGCCCCAAGCATTGCTGGGCTGGTGCCTGGAGCCGGCCCTGACTTTGATTATATGTGCATGCAAATAGTGCACAGAGCCAACTCTTCATGTAACTGTCTGCCTGCTCTGATATGCTGCTAGGAAGTGACAACAGCATAGAAACTATAGGCAGATATAACTGTATCTTCACTGTGGACTTTTGCCAGCACATACATGTCAATTAGGGATCGTATGTCTTCATACCCCAGACATCATGGCTTTTTGTAGTGTAGAGTTGGCCTGTGTTTGATTTGTGGTTCCCTACTCCTCCTGATCTATAGGGTGTGGCTACTCACTTTCCACCCAAATTAATATTCTGCTGACAAAAGTACATGGCATTTGTGCTACAACATGGAGCGTGTAAGTTACAATAGATCACAATGAGAGAAAACGAGGCAGCAGATTCGAATCTTTTGCTATCCCCACTGCCAATCCAACTTGATGAGTAATTAGCTGACATGTCCTGTGCTGCTATGCAATAATTGCATCATGGTTGCTCCATTGATCCCTTGTTCATTTCCCTAGAGAACTGTAATATCTAGAAATATTGTAAAAATCAGACGATTCCAAGCATGAGAAATACGAAGGCACAAATCCTGCAGACAAACTGAAGCTTTGTCTGAGTCATGATTGCAGGGTTTGACTCAATACAAACTGAAAACTGATGAGATTTTGCTTTCTCTTCTTTTGTAGCTGGACTTCCTTTTCAGATATATTCGACTTTAACCTTGACAGTCACCCTAAAGTGTTTGCACATGCCTTTGCTTTGGAAAAGTGGAGTGCAGAGTTCTTCCGGAGAGTCAAAGAGTGAGAGACAGTTTTAACTCTTCTGGAGTTGATGGTAACTTTTGTTTTACTAGCCCAGCTAGTATTGCCAGCTAGTTTTGCCGCAGACCAATTCATAATAGAGCTGATCAGATACAGTCAACGTCTGTGTAAGTTTCTGCCGTTGTTCTGAAGGTTGTGTGTATTTTTTATTATTTTATAAGAATAATTTAATTTAAATCCGTACATTAAAGAACTTTGCTCCTCACAGCTACCTCCTGGCCCAGATGAATACATAAGGTACATTTTTATTGTAAAATACGGTAGTCACCAGTAAGGAGTCAGTATTTGCCACCAGTTGCTATGCACATAACTTAGACCCCGATCCTGGCATGCATTCTGTGCAGGCACCTCACTCACCTGGGATCCCATTGGCTTTAGTGGGGCTTCATGTGAGTGCAGGATCTGCCCTTTGTAAGAACATGGCCTTTGGCAGCAAGTTCTTTGGGGCAGGGACCATTTCATTCTTGGTGTTTTTTACAACATTTAGCACAGTGGGATTCTGATCCTGATTTGACCCTTTTTCTCAACTGCCTGGCACCTGGTGTAGGCAAGTGTGTGTCTGTGAAATGAGTAAAAAATGCTACTCTGTCTCTTCTGACATGGCAGCGTTTTGCACCCACTTGGTGCAGGCATAAATTACTACACCATTACACCGAGGCAGTGTCTACACTGTGAGCTAGGGGGTGTGATTCGCCTGCTCATGTGCACACACTCGCCCTAGCTCCGAAGAGTATAAATAGCAATGTAGTCGTGGGAGTGGCAGCGGAGCATGGCTGAGCCGTGCCAAGTACAAACTTGCCTGAAACTGGTGCTCTGCTCAGCCGTACCGCTGCTGCTGCTACCCATGCTACTGTGGCTACACTGCTATTTATACCCATGCACATGTACATGAGCAGGGGAATCACAACCCTCGCTCGCACCGTAGACATAGCTGATGAGGCAGAGAAGAATAGGCCTAAGAAAACTGACTCTCTTATTCTAAGTACAGGGAAAAACAGTGAGACCGTTGTTGACGTATGCTGACTTTTAAGTGGCAACTACTGAACTGTTGCTTTTGTAGGGAAAAAAAGAGGGCAATTATTTTAGGAGGGGAAGAACGTCTTATAGCCTCAGGGTGTCTTTTTGTCTAACCTGTTTATAGGCTAAACAGTTCGTAGCAATATTCTGAAAACTCAAAAATATATCTGACAAATTGCAGCTGGAATCCAGATGTTCTGAAATCTGAGTGTCTTTCTAACAGAATTAACCCTTTTCTGACTGGGGTTTGGGGAATGTGTTTGAATAAGAAGCTTTGTTTCTTAACTGCATGATCTTCCCCCCCCCCCACCTTTTTTTCCAGAGATGGGGAACAACATTCTCGTTATGAACAATGGGGCCAGTCTATAGGAGAAATTGAAATTGAAGGTCATGGGAAGAAAGAGGTCTCTCTGAGAGGTGTTCGGAGCCACTCTTATGGTAACAATATCCTGAACGATTCAATTACGTGACAACTTAGAGGTTATCACTTTGGCTATTAAGTACTGCGGCATGATCACTCTTAAGTGTGACTTGTAAAATGATCTGTTTCATGATTAGATCTAAAATTGTTTAACAAAAAAACGTTTTGCAGCTGAATTTATGATATGCAATGATCAGAATCTTCCCACTGCAAGCTCATTCATGCTTTCTCACTTTAAATGCCAAACAAAGCTTGTGCTGGAAGAACACGCTGTCTTGTGACCACCCAGCCGCATTCCTCTAGCAGAGGGAGTGCCTAAAACTTCATCCCTCTCCATGGCCCATATGGCTGAGAGACAATCTGAGGGACTGAAGACTCATTCTTTGTCCAACCCCACAGTCGAGCCAGCTGACAGCTCTGAAATGGTGTTAATGTCTGGCTAAGGGGCCCACTAGGGTCGAAGATTCCTTCCAGCCTTGCATGTAAGCAGTGTGTGCGCATGGGATGGAGGGGCCGTGAGTGGGGTACATAAGGCCCTGCAACCTCCCCCCACACAGGTGTTGTTTGTGGAGAGCTCACTCTGAGCCCCCCCGATTCACAGGCCTCCCTACCTCCCTCCACTTCAGCGAGGGCGTCTGCTTCCTCTAGGCAGCATTAGCCTCTGTGGTTCCTGCACAACGGGGAAAGGGATTTAGGAGCCATGAAAACCCTTACCATAGCTGCAGGCCTGTCCCCAGGGTTGGTTAGGTCAGTACAGAGTAAGGGGGCTACGCTAGCTTGTTGATACTAACACAGTTAAGTATTTGAATTAGTTCTAAAGAGCTTTCCTAGTTACAGCGAAGAAGAGTCTATCCTGTGGGTGTCATGCCCAGGGCCGCCCAAAGGTGGGGGCAAATGGGGCAATTTGCCCCAGGCCCTGGGCCCCGCAGGGGCCCCCACAAGAGTTTTTTGGGGTCCCTGGAGCAGGGTCCTTCACTTGCTCCGGGGGCTCCGGAAAACTCTTGCGGGACCTGGGCCCCCGAAGCTTCTTCCGTTCCGGGTCTTCGGCAGCAGTTCGGCGGTGGGGGGTCCTTCCGCTCCAGGACCCACCGCTGAAGTGCCCTGATGACCCGCGGTGGGGGGTCCTTCCGCCCCGGGACCCGCCGCCAAAGTGCTGAGTCTTCGGCGGCAATTCAGCGGTGGGGGCCCCCTGCCGCTGAAGACCCCAGGCCCCCTGAATCCTCTGGGCAGCCCTGGTCATGCCACTACCCTGGGCAGGCAGATACCTACAGCCATATAGCTCTGTTTGCTAGCTTGGGGCCTTGAACAAGTTAAAGGGGAATGTTTGGCCACTAGCTATTATTGCAGCTAATTAACATTAGTCAGGTCTAAAATTAAACCTTAATAAGAACAGTTTCATTGATATTTCTACCTACAGGCATTTTTATAAACTTAGTACGTGATTGCCTGGTAGAGTATTTCTCTGGCTAAAGATAAGAAAGCCAGATATGATACCTTTATATAAATACTTGTACTTAAAGTGCTCAATAAAGGTGATCTTTCAAGCACATATTCTCAATTTTTCCCCCCAGGCATCCGAAACTGGGCTGAGATTTACCGATATGTCATGATTTTGATGCATTGTGAGGTAGGTCTTATCGTGCCTTTCAGCACTCTAGAGATCAAATGCAAACTTCACTCGACTTGTAGGATATGTCTGAACATCCAGAAGCAATATCCTAGGAGGAAATCAAATATCATAACAGCCACATCTTTAGACCTTGCCTTTTAGCAAGTTGTCTCGTTGCCAAACCTAACATTAACACTCACTGAACAAGTTCTCAGTAGCACGTGCTTGCTGGACTCTGACCTCATTAAGCATATCCGAGATGTTTGTTTATACAATGAACACACAAGGAGATTAATAGCAAATGATCAACTTGAGATAGTCACATTGTGCAATTTGCTAGGTGCATGGGTGGGCAGTGCCATCCTCTGAGACATCAGATAATGGTTCAGATCCTCTGGTCTGTCTGAGCTGTGCTTGGCACAGAACGCCTGCCAGCCCCCGTCCCTCCAACTTCAAGCCATTTTTAAGTTCCTTCCGTTTGGTCTGACCAGTCCCATGCCTTGGTACAAATTTGAGCACTGCTCTAATTTATGCCTGGCTGTCCACAACCCCAAGGATCTGCTCCTGCAGCTGGGGATTGCCAGGTATAGTGATGCCCCAGCTAGACACCCTTTCCCCTGGGGTTGCCACCTCCTGCTCCTTTCCCCACCCCCAACCTCGATTTGAGGGTGTGGCACAAAGTTACTGTGCAGGCTCTATTCCACCTGGGGATTCCCGTTGCACCAGGGAAATCTACAGGGGACTGGAGCTGCACGCTTTACAAGAACTTTGAAGCGTGAGAATGTGCTACTGAGAATGAGTTCTCAGCGTGTGATTGGTGGGTACTGCAGCATTAGTTGCTTTCTCTAGAAAAGTTCATGCATGAGGACTCTAAGGATGTGGCTGTTAATGCTTTTTGAAGGTGATATTTCATTTCCTCTAAGGGTGTGCGTCAGGATGATACACATCCATTCTTGCCATTTTCTGTTCCTAGGGAAACTGCTTCTAAAACATCTGTTTGTTTCCTCCCACGTTTCACTCAAAACTTTACATCTTTTGTTAGCCCCAATTCTGATTTGCAGCTTCTCTGTTATCAGGAACTTCACCACAGTCCCACCCCTGAAATAGCAGTAGGGAGGTTTTATAAAATGTCCTTGTGTCTGGGAGCCCTCCCCCCCAGTGCATTTACATTTATTTCTCTAGCTTCTCAATGTCTCATTCCTCCTTTGCCAGGCATCTTGTTTTGATCTGGCTGTGGGTCCCTGCAATACACTGCCCATCTCTGCGGGTGACAGTTCATCACTTCTGGGGACAGATTCTCAGCTCCTGTAAATTGGCACAGCTCCTTTGACGTCAATGGACTTGGAGCTACCCTGATTTAGACGAGCTGAGGGTTTGCAACGTTCTAAGTCAGCTCTAAAATGAAAGTTTCTGCAAATATTTCCATATTGTTTCTTTCCCATGATACATTTTTGTGGCTATGCTGAAGAAATGTGCGGAAACATCCTGGTATGAGCAGCTGGGCTGGTGGAATTATTCACGAGGGGAATCCAAACTTGGGCATCTTGCCAGACAAAGGCTTCTTAGAAGGCATTTCCTGTGTTGATACAGGTGTAGGGAATTCCAAAATGTCAGCATTTCAAGAGATAAACTCCCAAGCAAAGAAACAGAATGAGAGGGCTCAATCTTACGTGGTCAACATCACTGCATGTCTTGTAAAATCTTGTATGCATGAATGCAGCTACCTTGATTAAACATGCAGCATTGTGCAGATGTGTCATAGGGCAGGACTGAGCCACTGGAGTATACAATTCTTATCACCCCCACAGCAGTTTGTTTACAGTCACGGAGCGTATGCCTACAGTGAACACCTCCCCATCCTTCTGGCAGCGAGTCTCAGAGCCCAGATCAACTGACTCATGCTACAGGGCTTAAAATAGCAGTGTAGACATTCCTAGCAGTTGGCATACCCTTCCTTTGTGTGTATATGCAACTCATGATGGGCTGAAATTTACACGACAATGGCAGGAAAGGAACATACTCTAGAGCCTTAGAATCAAGGTAGGGGCAAGTATGAAAAGAATGAAGGTGCATTTGCTTCTTTATTTAACATTTTTCCTGTGTCCTGTTCTCAGACACTTCTAGCCCTTACCTCTGTGTCGGCTTTCATTTCTTACTGCTGCTACTGCCTGTGCTCATCGTATTGCTACTGCTGGCTGCGTGGTCCTTCTGTGCTCCCTTTGGGTATCCTTCTCCCATTCATCTCCATGGCTTCTTCCATGCAATGCCATTATGCTGTGCCAAAACAGCCTCTCTCTGAAAACACATAAAGCCATTAAACATCACAGCTGCATCGAGGTTAGTCCTTAATGTGTCTGGTTTGAATTGTCTGCCTCACATTTACTGAATGCTCTTCATGGGAAATATAAAATGTCTAGTACTTAAGTTGATATATCAAGAAAGTTTGGCAACACGCAATAGTAAAATGCTACATAAGCCTGGTCTTCTCTGGAATCTCTCATTTTAGGAGATCAGTGGCTTTCTGGAAGAAAGTGGCAAACAGGAATTATTGTGATTGATAGCATCATAAACTCAGGTGTCTCATCTGCTCCAAGCAATGAGAATACTTTCCCAGCTCTGCTCTTTTTCTTACAGGATGGGACGTCAGCACACTTAACTATTGTTTGTGTACCAGCAACTACAACACAGTAAGTTCAAGCAGTCTGTGGAACTTATACCTGCCTTCTTCTGCACTGGTATGGGCAGGTTTTCTTCCAGACCACAGCCGGACCTTGGTTTTTGCCCCCATAGTTTTGTGGTTGCAAATAATCATGGGTCCAGCTTTCACCTTCAGTTATTTGCAATCTCTGTTTAGATCATTCAACTGTCTAAGTATATGATTTACAGGCACCAATTGAGCACTTCCAGAGATCCAAGTTATTTTATGTGCACTTGCAAGTGAAAGATGGGAGGCAAGCATTTAAAATTTGGCCTTTTGTAGTCTGTGTGATACTAACGTAGCTATTAACAAGAAACTACTTATATAGCATCTGAAATCTCAAAGCACTTTCCTAACATTAATACAATCTCACATCAACTTCATGAATCAGGATACATTATAACCATTTTACTGACGGGCAAATTGAAATGGAGTGGTTAAGTGACTTGCCCAGAGGACACAAACAAATCAGGAGTCATTGTGGGGAAATAAATCCAGGAGTCCCAGTCTTTTTACATTGAGGAATCAGTTTACAGCTTAAAGGCAGGCAGTTTAAAGTTTCCAGTGAAATGGGCTAGCGAGTATGTTTTCAACAAGTATCCTCTTGCAATATTTAGACTCAAACTTTAGAACTCCCCTTCCTGGATTTGGTGACTTCTGGATTTTTAGCCTAACATCATCTTTTCTCAGGTTCTTCACAACCCTTTCTAGCCAGCCCCCCAGCTCTGTAGTAAAATCCATAAAAAATCCCCTTCCCTGAGGTTCATAAGAACTGCCATACTGGGTCAGACTAGTGGTCCATCTAGCACAATATCCTGTCTTTGACAATGTCCAGTACCTGAGCCTCAGAGGGCATGTACAGAACAGGGCAATTCTGGAGAGATCCAGCCCTGTCTTCCCCTCTTGGCTTCTGGCAGTCAGAGATTCAGGGTCTGCCTGAGCATGGGGTTGCATCCCTGACTATCTTGGCTAACAGCCTTTGATGGACCTATTCTCCATGAACTTAGTTAGTTCCTTTTTGAATCCATTTATACTTTTGGCCTCCACAACATCCCCTGGCAATGAGTTCCACAGGTTATGTGTACATTGTGTGAAAAAGTATTTTGACTTGTTTGCATTAAACCTGCTGCCTATTAATTACATTGTGTGACCCCTAGTTTTTGTGCTGTATCTATTCACTTTTTCCACACCATTCATGATTTTATAGACCTCTATTATATCCCCTTAATCGTTTCTTTTCTAAACTAAACAGCCCTAATCTCTTTAATCTCTCCTCATATGGAGCCATTCCATACCTGTGATCATCTTTGTTGCCTTTCTCCGAACCTTTTCCTGTTCCACTTTTTGAGATGGGGTGGCCAGATCTGGACAGAGTATTCAAGGTGGGGGAACACCATGGATTTATATAGTGGCATTATGGTATTTTCTGTCTTATTTTCTATATCTTCTAATAGCGCCTAACATTGTCAGCCTTTTTGACTGCTGACCCTTCTATCCAATTGGCTGTCTTACCTCCCTTCACTGTCGTCCTCTCAAGAGCCTCATTGTAAGTCTTGCCTCTTGCCTACTCTTTGTTACTAGAGAGCAAAGAGATCTTTAGTTTCCTTGCTCCCTTTCCCAGCATGCATTATCACCCATCTACAGTTCCCAGGGGTCCTCCGGGAACCACACATCCTCAGTTCTGTGCTGAATCAGAATTAGGGTGGTACCTGCCTGTAGCCTCCCTTAAAGGGCCAGCATTCTGTTCCATGAAAGAGGTTGTGCGTTTTAATTGAGCATCGGAAACAGTGACCTGCACCAGCCGTGTTCTGTTTTTTGTTTCTCTCAGTCTCACTGTAGGTTATGTCCTTTTCCCCGATGGGAAGAAGGCTGGCATTGACTGGTCCAATGGCTCACTGGCTGAAATGGCGGATGATGGTATTATCAGAGATTTATACCAAGTCAGTTTCACTGCAGGTAAGTTAAAGGAAGTCAGGTCATCTTCAGTTTTTTTCAGTACTAAACAAAATGCTTTAGAGTCTAGGAAATAATTTCACTGAATTATAAGACAGGTACAAGCAAGGGGAATTTTGCAAGATGCTCTTTCGATTGCCGTATTTTCCAGAGATCTCATGTACTGAATACAAGGAGGGGGAGACCAAAAAAAACCTAACAAGCATGTCCCCTCTCCAAACCAACCCAGCCAGCAGAGTTCCTAGTGCTTCTAAAATGTTCTAGGAGTCAGGGCCTTGAGTCAGAGCAACCAGACATATGGTCAGAAAAACAAAGTCTCTAGGGCCTAGGTAAGGCTCGTGATGTGGGGGGAGCCTGCAGTCAGCATGGCTTCTGGTCTCCTCTCTCACTAAGCTCCCTTTTCTTGCTTATATAGCCTAGCCCCAAGGGTGGGGCAGGGTGCTCCATGATTGCACCCAGGCTGTACAGGCTGTAAGTTCCAGACTGTCCCTTCAATAGCCCGAACACCCTGCTACAAGTCACTATTATAATTTTATTTATCCTGTTGTGGTTTAATTGTGTGTGATTACCTCTCAAAGGGTCCAGTTACCAGACTCTTTTTCACCTGCAAAGATGTACAGGGTATGTCAACACAGCAACTAGACACCCGCTTGAGCTCGGGTTGCAGGGCTGTTTCATTGCTGTGTAGACTTCTGGGCTTGGGCTGGAGCCCAGGCTCTAGGACCCTGGAAGGTGGGAGGGTCCCAGAGCGTGGGCTGCAGCCTGAGCCTCGCGAGCTTGAGTTGGCTGGCATGGGTCAGCCACGGGTGTCTAGTTGCTGCATAGACATACCCACACATGTGCTTAACTTTAAGCATTGGCGTAGTCCAGTGGTTCCCAAACTTGTTCCGCCACTTGTGCAGGGAAAGCCCCTGGCGGGCCGGGCCGGTTTGTTTACCTGCCGCGTCCGCAGGTTCGGCCGATCCTGGCTCCCAGTGGCTGAAGTTTGCTGCTCCAGGCCAATGGGGGCTGCGGGAAGCGGCGGCCAGTAGGTCCCTCGGCCAGCACCGCTTCCAGCAGCTCCCATTGGCCTGGAGCAGCGAACCGCGGCCACTGGGAGCTGCGATGGGCCAAACCTGCGGAACATCTCTGTGTTGCTCAGGTTTAACTAGCTGGGAAATGAGTGCTGAAATTTCCAGTCTCCTTTGGTCAAAGCTCACATTTTGGCTTGGGAACCAGCTGCTTGAAAACACCTAGAATGGTGGAGGGCCAAAGAAGCTTTAGAAAAAATGTTCAAAATGTACACAAAATACTTAGAAATGTCTAAAAAAAGAAAGGTTTAGGGGTGGGGGAACTGTATAAATCAACATAAAGCTCTTGCTTGTTTCATCTCGACTAAGTACTCTGTCATATCGTTAAGGAAACCTGCCTACATTTTCCCTTCCTAAGGTGGCCAGTTCTTTGAGGTTTGTGCTAGACTCGACAAGCAGGCATGCCCTGTGGTATATAATGGTTTAACCGGAACAGGAGTATTCCATGAGTGCATTGCTGATTTCCAACTGAATCGGACCGTCCCAGGCTGGGGCTTGGTTGAATTTTATTACAGGTGAGATCCTGGTATACAGGAGTAGAGAAATTATCCTTATTCTGAGAGCTGAGTGGAGACAGCAAACAAATATGCTTTCGAACAAAAGGCACACATCTGAATTGCCAGCCGTGGCATTCGCTGTTTGCTTTCTGTGAATGTTTGCATAAGCACCGTTTGTTCCAAAGCAAAACTGTCCTGAATACTTATGCATGTATTCTTGTGTCTATGTGTGCATCACAGGGGCTTGTGCAGCCATCTTTGAATCTCCTGCTGGCTTTGTGAGTTGGAAGCCCATCCACTCTGGGGAAATGAATGAGTCTATGTCAAATTGGGCGGCCTGTCACATTATGTAAATAATGAATCACAAGCATTATCCATTCACAAACAGCACTTTAGCCATCTCAAAACTGAAATTTGTTCAGCCGAAAGATTTGTCAAACAACTGCAAATAGCAGACAAAGTATGAATAAACTCATCGTTTGTTCATGGGTAACTTTGGACACAGCCCTGGTAAAGCTCCCGCTGCTGGCCATTCACCAGGCTGTTGTTTTGGGCCCACGTGCTGTGCGGCACTGCCTCTGGTTTGGGTCTTGAGGCACACTCTTGGGGTGCAGCTCCTCCATTTAACACTGCCTTCTGAGAGCTGAGACCCTAGGCTCCAAATGCCTAGACCCAGTGACTTATGCCAGCTCCCCCAGAATCCCCAGTTGCTTAAGCACACATCCTTTCTTACAGCTCCAGCCTTGGGGTCACTCTGAATTACAGTTTACTTCTCCAGGGACACATCATAGATAAAGCACATAACACCCAGATTCTGCAAAAGGGATTTTAAAACAATTACTCTTTACTGGAGACAGCACAAGAAATATATCGGTCTAAATTAAAGAATACAACATCTCTAGCCCATCCCTGCCTCAGTTTCCTTACCATTCTGGAGTGTTCTTTGGGATTTGGAGCAATGTCCTTTCAGGATCCCAAGTCCGCCTCTCCTTCACCTCTCTCGTTCTGGCTCCTCTGGAACATGGAGTCTCCCACTTTTCCAACCAGCTTCCTTTGGCTTGGCTAGTCCCACAGTCAAAGAAGACCCCCTCTGCTATGAAAGCATGCTGGTCTGTTCCTCTCCTGCCTAAGATTTCCTTTTCTCTGAGTCCCTCTGAGTTTTTAAATGTGAGCAGTAGCCCCGGGTTTCTGTGTTTTCCTGTTGGGAGATTTTCCATTCTCCACTCCCCTGAAGATAAACTTGGTTGAATGGGTTTTCCAGCTCAGGCATCCCCCTTAGCATACCCACTGTTCAGCCAGAACCCAGCTGTTACGGTTAATGACTTCTTTTTGTTTATTCTGTGATATGTAAAGGACCCTATCAGCCCACGGTTGACTCACTACACAGTGAGGCCTTTGATGATACAGCAATTGTATAAAATTAACCAGAATTCATAAACTGTACATAGACAGATTACTCAAATTGTCACAACTTGTGAACAGGAGAAAAGGCTACAGTCACCAAATACATCTTTCACTGCAAATTGTTCACTCGGCTGTGCTGAGAAGTATGATTATTTCTGATTCACTAGAGAATCCAGTAAAAGATTAAGCCCACGTTTTTCCAAAATTAGTAATGATTCTTGGGACTCAACTTCAAACATCTTAAAGGGTCGTAATGTTCAGAGGATGGGTGCTCAGCACTTTCTGAAAATTGGACTCATTTAAGATATCTAAAACTGGACTCCAATGGAACATTAGTTAGTTTTGAAAATTGTGGTCTAAGACTGATGCCAGATAACCAAATAGCTCATTAGACTCATAGACTTTAAGGCCAGAAGGGACCACCATGGTCATCTAGACCAGTGGTTCTCAACCCGTGGCCCAATCAGCACACAGCTGCGGCTCATGTGACATCCTCAGGGCCATATAGGTAGTATATAGTGTGCATGCAGCCCACAATGGTAAATAGGCTGAGAACCACTCATCTAGCCTGACCTGCACTGAGAGATATACATACATTTTGAGAATGTAGCATTCATGACAGAAAGGCAGTCTTACTCCTTGTCTTCCCTACCACTGTGGCATAACATGCATCATTTCTGTACTTCTAGAGATGCAACTGGGCAGCTTATTCCTAATTCTGGCTCTAGGCTGAAGGAGCCATCCGTTCCTGCCAGCTCCCAATTCACTGAAGAGCACTCTCAATGCACCAGGGACGTGGGGGGCAAAGGAGCCCAGCTAGATCAGCTCACATAGTTACAGAAGCAGCTCAGGAACAAGGTGAGTTTTCACAAGGAGCCAGCATCTTTCAACCTTCAGCTCTCCAGTTTCCAGGCTGTGGAGTTTTGCAGTGACATCTCTGTTGTTATAAATGCATGTATGTGACAGGTCTGTCTTGGAAACTCAAGCTGTATCATAGAAGCATAGGATTGAAAGGGACCTCGAGAAGTTTAATAATTGGTTACTATATTGAGCAAAGCAGAGTGCATTGGACTGTCAAAATAGATATTTGGAGAGAGAGTTTCATAGAATCACCTCGAGAGGTCATCTAGTCCAGTCCCCTGCACTCATGGCAGGACTAGTTATTATCTAGACCATTCCTGACAGGTATTCGTCTAACCTGCTCTTAAAAATCTCCAATGATGGAGATTCCACAACTTCCCTAGGCAATTCATTCCAGCACTTAACCACCCTGACAGTTAGGAAGTTTTTCCTAATGCCCAACCTTTAAACCTTCCTTGCTGCAATTTAAGCCCATTTTCTTCTTGTCCTAGCCTCAGAAGCTAAAAAGAACAATTCTTCTCCCTCCTCCTTGTAACAATCTTTTATGTACTTGAAAACTATTATCATGTCCCCTCTCTCAGTCTTCTCTTTTCCAGACTAAACAAACCCAGTTTTTTTCAATCTTCCCTCATAGGTCATGTTTTCTAGACCTTTAATCATTTTTGTTGCTCTTTGGACTTCCTCCAATTTGTCCACATCTTTCCTGAAATGTGGTTCCCAGAACTGGACACACACAATACTCCAGTTGAGGTCTAATCAGCACGGAGTAGAGCAGAAGAGTTACTTCTCATGTCTTGCTTACAACACTCCCGGTAATACATCTCAGAATGATGTTTGTGATGTTTGCTTTTTTTGCAACAGTGTTACACTGTTGACTCATGTTTAGCAACACTATGACTCCCAGATCCCTTTCCGCAGTACTCCTTCCTAGGCAGTCATTTTCCATTTTGTATGTGTGCAACTGATTGTTTCTTCCTAAGTGGAGTACTTTGCATTTGTCCTTATTGAATTTCATCCTATTTACTTGAGACCTTTTCTCCAGTTTGTCCAGATTATTTTGAATTTTAATCCTATCCTCCAAAGCACTTTCAACCCCTCCCATCTTGGTATCGTCCGCAACCTTTATACGTTAACCGTATCACCTTATTTTCTTCTAAATGTTTGCAAATTGATTGCTTCATTATTTGCTCCATTATCTTTCCGGGTACAGAAGTTAAGCTGACTGGTCTGTAATTCCCTGGGTTGTCCTTATTTCCCTTTATATAGATGGGCACTATATTTACCCTTTTCCAGTCTTCTGGAATCTCTCCCTTCTTCCATGACTTCTCAAAGATAATCGCTAATGGCTCAGATATCTCCTCAGTCAGCTCCTTGAGTATTCTAGGATGCATGTCATCAGGCCCTGGTGACTTGAAGACATCTAATTTTTCTAAGTAATTTTTAATTTGTTCTTTTCCTATTTTAGCTTCTAATCCTACTTCATTTTCACTGGCATTCACTACATTAGATGTCCAATCACCACCAACCTTCTTGGTGAAAACTGAAACAAAGAAGTCATTAACACCTCTGCCATTTCCACATTTTCTGTTATTATTCCCCCCACACACAATGAGTAACAGGCCTACCCTGTCCTTGCTCTTCCTCTTGCTTCTAATGTATTTGTAGAATGTTTTCTTGTTACCCTTTATGTCTCTAGCTAGTTTGATCTCGTTTTGTGCCTTGGCCTTTCTAATTTTGTCCCTACATACTTGTGTGACTTGTTTATATTCATCCTTTTAATTTGACCTAGTTTCCACTTTTTGTAGGACTCTTTTTTGATTTTTAGATCACTGAAGATCTCCTGGTTAAGCCAGGGTGGTCTCTTGCCATACTTCCTATCTTTCCTACGCAGTGGGATCATTTGCTCTTGTGCCCTGAATAATGTCTCTTTGAAAAACTGCCAACTGTCTTCAATTGTTTTTTCCCTTAGACTTGCTTCCCATGGGATCTTACCTACCAACTCCCTGAATTTACTAAAGTCTGCCTTCTTGAAATCCATTTTCTTTATTTTGCTGTTCTCCCTCCTACCATTCCTTTGAATCATGAACTCGATCATTTCATAATCACTTTCACCCAAGCTGCCTTCCACTTTCAAATTCTTAACCAGTTCCTCCCTATTTGTCTAAATCAAATCTAGAACAGCCTCTCCCCTAGGAGCTTTCCCACCTTCTGAAATAAAAATTTGTCTCCCATACATTCCAAGAACTTGTTGGATAATCTGTGCCCTGCTGTGTTATTTTCCCAACAGATGTCTGAGTAGTTGAAGTCCCCCATCACCACCAAGTCCTGTGCTTTGGATGATTTTGTTAATTGTTTAAAAAAAGCCTCATCCACCTCTTCTTCCTGGTTAGGTGGTCTGTAGTAGACCCCGACCATGCCATCACCCCTGTTTTTTACCCCTTTTATCCTTACCTGGAGACTTTCAGCAAGTCTGTCTCTTATTTCCATCTCAACCTCAGTCCAAGAGTATACATTTTTAATATATAAGGCAACACCTTCTCCCTTTTCCCTCGCCTGTCCTTTCTTAGCAATCTGTACCTTTCTATACCAATATTCCAGTCATGCGTATTATCCCACCAAGTCTCTGTGATGCCAACTATGTCATTGTTGTATTTATTTACTAGCATTTCAAGTTCTTCCTGCTTATTCCCCATACTACTTGCATTAGTATACAGACATCTAAGATACTGATTTGATCCCACCCCCTGTTCTGTCTTGTCTCTCCTTTATCCCTGCTATAACAGCCCATGCTCCCCCCAAATTCCGACCCTTCTCCCAGGTCTCCATGTTTTTGACTTAACTGTGGGCTTTGGTCACCTGCCCCCTTTGAACCTAGTTTAAAGCCCTCCTCATGAGGTTAGTCAGTGTATATTCAAACATGCTCTTCCCCTTCCTCGATAGGTGGACCCCATCTCTGCTTAGCAGTCCTTCTTCCTGGCACAGCATCCCGTGGTCAAGGAAGCCGAAGCTCTCCTGGTGACACCATCCTCGCAGCCAGGCATTCACCTCCAGGATGCATCTGTCTCTGCCTAGGCCCCAACCCTTGACCAGAAGGACTGAAGAGAACACCACCTGCACTCCAAACTCCTTCACCCTTACTCCCAGAGCCCTGTAGTCACTTCTGATCTGCTGAGGGTCATACCTCGCAGTATCATTAGTGCCCACATGGATGAGTTGCATGGGGTAGTAGTCGGAGGACCAGATGATCCTTGACAATCCCTCCGACAATCTCCTTGATTTCTTTATCCCTAGAAGTCACTACAAAATGGGCACAGAACATTTTGTGGCAAACTACCCAGATTCGTTAGTCTGTCTACAATTGTACCAGAAGCAGAACCAGAAAAAGTAAAAGACTATGACAGCACTTCAAACCTACAACGCTAAGTGCAAATATTAAATAGTCATACCAATACTTCTAGTAGAAAGTTTATGGTTTATATCTAAGAATACAAAAATCTCTTAGAAAAAATCTGCATTCTATTCACAGCACTGAATGGTTATAATATGCCATAAAACAGTAGAAATGCAGTGTTATTTATTAGTATAATTCTTGTGAAAGATCCTGGACTGACAGCCCTATAAAGTGAAGTCCCATGTCTCTGCAGAACAGATGCACGGTGCAGCTGCAGTTTAAGTCTTGTAAATGTACCTTAACACCAGTTTAGGTGGGAGTGCCATCTGTAGGGTTAAGAGGGTAGTACAGCCTCCTGCATATTCATTTTTAGTTTCTATGCTCAGAATGCCAGCTAGGAGACTATTAGGCCTGGTCTACACTGGGGGGGAGGGAGGGGCTGTGTTGATGTAAGATACACAACTTCAGCTACGGGAATACCGTAGCTGAAGTTGAGATATCTTATACCAACTTACCTCCCATCCTCACGGCGCGGGATCGACGGCTGCGGCTCCCCCATCGACTCCGCTACCGCCGCTCGCTCCGGTGGAGTTCCGGAGTCAACAGGGAGTGCGTTCGGGGATCGATATATCACGTCTTAACGAGATGCGATATATCAATCCCTGATAAATCGATCGCTACCCGCCGATACGGCGGATAGTCTGGACGTACCCTTAGAGCCAAGGATGATGTTTTTTTTCTGATATGGACACCTGTCCATTAGAAACCAAGCTGAGATCACCGCACAGATAAGCAATTCCTTTGAAATAGGTCACCAACACTACATCAGGTGGTAACTAGTCTGGGCCACACACTTTATGTCAACTGCTAAAAAGCTTTGTAGCCCATCACCAAATTCTCAAATTATCTAGTTCCCCCAGGAATAAAGTTCTCTTATAACGTTTGCCTGTTTCATTAGAGGGGCTTAAGTGCCTGTGCAGAAATCCATTGATAGTAAATTTGGCAACTTTTATATAAGGGAAATTTATTTTTCATTATGCTTGGCTAGTTGTAACAGTCAATTTTTAAAAAAAATTATCCGTCCGTGTACTTTTAAGAATAGATTACTTAACAGTTAGTGTATGTATCCAGCAGCCAAGCAAAAGCATTGTATTTTAAAACCTGCACACAGTAGCAAATAGACAATTGTTTAGTAAATGGCTTTGGGGGGGGGGAGGAGGGGAGGAAGGGGGAAAGTACAATACATTTGCTACTGTGAGCTGTGAATACATTGTACATTATTTAAGTATATATTATTGTGCACTAACTGTTTATCACATACTTAGAAATATGTTAGCTCTTTATAATTCATTGTTGGACAACTTTTAAAATCAGTTACTTTTTAGAAGATTATAAACCACGGAAATTCTTTATTTATCAATCAAAACCTGGCTAAACAAAGACACAGACATGAATCAGGGTTTTGAGATTGGGTAACATTTAGAAATTGGAACCTTTCCACTCTGATCTTGACTGAGTAAATCATTGTAGTAAATGCTAGTTAGAAAGGCTTTAGCCATTAAAAACAAAAAGATCTCTAAGCAGGAAAAACCAGTTTGCTCTTGTTTAAACATTTGTGTGGAAACAACCATTCCTGGCGTCTGTCTGATATCTTAGGTTTCAGAGTGATATCTTAGTTAATCATGCAATACCTGTTTTGCAACAAAGTTTGATCTCCCCTTTTTTCCAATCATTGGCTTAATAATATACACATAACACTGATTCTGATCCCTCACTCTCAGCCATTACAGGCTATTACGCCTAGGGGAACTCAGCGCATCCGCGGACGCGCAGAATTAATCTGTCTCGCATAATTTTGTATTTTCCTGCATAAAAAACATTTTGCCTAAGTGCTGCAGTTTCGCGACCTGTCCACCAGAGGCCGCTGTAGGGCCAGAACAGCCAGCGGCGTTCATGCCGACTGTCCTAGCGCCACAGCGGCCTCTGGTGGGAAAAAGCCGGAACTGCAGCACTTAGGCAAAATGTACAGTATTTTATTCGGGAAAATACAAAATTCTATGCCCAGGGCTGCAGAATTCCCCCTGCAGGAGTAGAGTTCATCACAGCACCCTGCCCGCTGAGCCAGATTAGGATAAGGTGGGGCATACAGGGCTGCTGGGGTGGGGTGTCACACACTGGGGTTCAGAATGGCTAGTGGGGGGACAGACTGGAGCATTGGCTCAGGAGCTAGTGGGGTGACAGCGTTGAGCTTGGGGATATGGGAGGGCGGCTGCAGAGACCTGTGGGGATGAAGGGTGCGGGGACAGGGGCAGACGTGCCTGACTGAATGGGAGAGACTTGGGGTCAGCCAGTGTCTACATGGGGGAGGCTTCTCATCACCCTAATAATCCCCCCCAAAAGAAAAACCTCCCTCCCACACCCAACACCCTCCAAGTTCACACGTAGGCTCCTTTCCTCTCCCTCAGCTCCTGCAATACCCCTGACTCCCCCAAGCATTCGCACTGCTTCTGACAGATGCAGGAAATACAGTTCTCCCCCCGCCCCCACTCCAATTGCAAGGCTGTGCCAGAACCTCACTTCTCTGCTGGTTAGAAACCTTCTTCTAATTTCCAGTGTGGATTTATTCAGGGCCAGTTTATAGCCATTTGTTTTTTCGGCCAACATTGTCCTTAAGTTTAAATAGCTCTTCTCCCGCTGGGGTGTTTATCTATCTACTGATAGATTGACGTATTGTAATTTAAATGAACTGCACAAAGTTCTGTATTAATATGCCTAGTAAGGAATCTATTTGTCAAAAAAAAATTACCAGAATATTTTTGGGGGTCTGTATTGTTACAGACATACTTGCTGACATATTTTGAAATAAATTAGCAAAATAATTGAAACTGGCATGATTATATTGTGTATTTTTGACAAATAAAATATGCAGAATTTTGCTGAATTTTCAAATATTGTGTGCAGAATTTTTAATTTGTTTGCTGCAGAATTCCCCCAGGAATAAGCTATGTAACAAAACAACTGAATCTGGCATGGGCTGGGACTCAGGAGACCTGGTTTCTTTTCAAGGCTCTGCCACTGGCCCCGCTGGGGTACCTTGGGCATGTACTGCATCACTCTGTGCCTCAGTTTGCCCATCTGTAAAATGGGAATAATGATACATCCCTCTTTCGGAAAGCCCTTTGAGATCTGATTGAAAGTAGTGTATAAAACTACAGTATTATTATTAGAGCTGTATATTCTGTGTTTAGCTTTCTTCTCATGGGTCCCAGAAAGACTCATAGACTCATAGACTCATAGACTTTAAGGTCAGAAGGGACCATTATGGTCATCTAGTCTGACCTCCCGCATGATGCAGGCCACAAAAGCTGACCCACCCAATTTCCCTTATCTGAGCAGCTGTTGAAGTCTCCAGATCGTGATTTAAAGACTTCAAGTCGCAGAGAATCCTCCAGCTTGTGACCCCTGCCCTATGCTGCGGAGGAAGGCAAAAAACCTCCAGGGCCTCTGCCAATCTACCCTGGAGGAAAATTCCTTCCCAACCCCAAATATGGCGATCAGTAGAACCCCGAGCATACAGGCAAGATTCTCCAGCCGGACCCACATTTTACCAGCGATGGCACGTTATTGCCTAATTGACTAAAATCACGTTATCCCATCAAACCATTCCCTCCATAAACTTATCTAGCCTAAGAGAAGTCCTATAGCTTAGAGCTATCAGTGTTTTAGAAGTTATAGAGTGAATTGGCCTTTCTTTTGTATTGGAAAATATTGTGTGGCATCCAGTCCTAATGACAGCCACTCTAGATTGATCATGGTTTGACATCACACCGAAGTAGGCGGCTTTAAAATCTCATGGGTGAAATCCTGGCCCTATTGAAGCTAATGGGAGTTCACCCTGTGAGTGATATTCTGGCTTCATTTAAATCAGTGGCAAAACTGCATTTGACTGTAAATAGGATCAGGATTTCATTCTGAAGCTTCCTTCATAGTTTGAGATCACGTATAGCCTTTAACTCCTCTACATATAACCATGTGGTTACTGATAGTTCCCAGATAACAAAAGTAACACTGGGAAACACTGATTTTGTGATAGTTTAGAGAAAGTGCTTTTGGGTCACTGTCTCATGGCATAGGACAGTATCATGCCTTAGTTTTCTAAGTAGAGCTCTTCATTGAACTGTGTAAGGAATTTTGCATAAAAACTCCTGCCTTAAATGACTTAAATTTGATGTGAGACAAGAAATTCTACTCAACAGTCTGCTTTCAATTCTCTTACACAGAACAGGGGTTCTCAAAGTGGGGGTCAGGACCCCTCAGGAGGTTGCAAGGTCATTACATGGGGGGTTGTGAGCTGTCAGCCTGCACCCCAAACCCCGCTTTGCCTCCAGCATTTATAACAGTGTTAAATATATAAAAAGAACTTTTAATTTATAAGGGGAGGGGGGTCGCACTCAGAGGCTCGCTATATGAAAGGGCTCACCAGTATAAAAGTTTGAGAACCACTGATATAAAGTATATGGCATCGGCTGAGAAAAAAAGAAAAAAGTTATAAAATATACTAAAGTCAGAGTAGGGACACAGGTCTGGAAGGGTCATCGAGTCACCAGTGCTCTGCCATGGCAGGCAATCCCATCCTATAATCATGTTCATAAACTTGTCAAGCTCTATCTTAAAACTAGCTTCAGTTGTTTTCCCCCACTACTCCAATTGCAAGGCTGTGCCAGAACCTCACTTCTCTGATGGTTAGAAACCTTCTTCTACTGATGGTTAGAAACCTTCTTCTAATTTCCAGTGTGGATTTATTCAGGGCCAGTTTACAGCCATTTGCTTTCTCTGCCAATGTTGTCCTCAAGTTTAAATATCTCTTCTCCCTCTGTGGTGTTTATCCCCCGATGTATTGATAGAGACTAATCATATACCCTTTCAATCTCTCTTTTGGTAGGCTAATGCATCTTGCTCATTCAAAATATGGGTTCTTTCTTCTAATCCACTGTCAGGGTTCCTTTCCCACTCTGAACTCTAGGGTACAGATGTGGGGACCCGCATGAAAACCCCCTAAGCTTATTTCCACCCACTTAGTTAAAACCTGGTACTCTGCCACCACCAAGTGCTTTAATGAGAAACAGGGAAATGATCACTTGGAGTTCCTCTTCCCCCAAAATATCCCCCAACGTCCTTACACCCCTTTTCCTGGGGAGGCTTGAAAATAATATCCTAACCAATTGGTTACAAAGTGAGCAAAGACCCAAACCCCTGCGTCTTTGGACAATGGAAAAATCAGTCAGGTTCTTAAACGAAGGATTTTATTAAAAAGAAAAGGTAAAAATCATCTCTGTAAAATCAGGATGGAAAATAACTTTACAGGGTAATCAGATTCAAAGAGCCCAGAGGAACCCCCTCTAGCCTTAGTTCAAAGTTCAAAACAGAGGTAAACTTCCCTCTAGCCTTAGTTCAAAGTTACAACAAAACAGAGGTAAACTTCCCTCTAGCAAAGGAAAAATTCACAAGTTGAGAAAACAAAGATAAACGAATACGCCTTGCCTGACTGTTACTTACAAGTTTGAAATACGAGACACTTGTGCAGAAAGATTTGGAGAACATGGATTGATGTCCGGTCCCTCTTAGTCCCAAGAGCGAACACACCCAAAACAAAGAGCACAAACAAAAGCCTTCCCCCCCACCTCCAAGATCTGAAAGTATCTTGTCCCCTTATTGGTCCTTTGGGACAGGTGTCAGCCAGGTTACCTGAGCTTCTTAACCCTTTACAGGTAAAAGGATTTTGGTGCCTCTGGCCAGGAGGGATTTTATAGTATTGTATACAGGAGGGTTGTTACCCTTCCCTTTATAGTTATGACACCCACTTTGAGAGGAAGCTTTCTGAGCCAAATCCTCCCCCCTCCCAGGGAGACATACTCCATAGCCTTGGTGAGTTTGAATTCTCCAAGTTGGAGTTTTACTCCACTTGAGGAGGAGTTTTGGGTAGTGTGGAGAGGATAGGGGATGTGGACAGGAACTCATGCTGAACCTAAAGATCTGGAGTTCAATCTGGTTTCTTCACCTTGTATCTGAAGATTTCCCAGCTTTGTCCCTCCCAGCAGGCCTACACTATCCCTCAAACCCAGAGAGCTTCTGCAGGGTGCTGTTCATGGGGCTGGCATACGCTTCTGCCATTGAAGTAGAAGAGGGTAACATGCAATGTAGGTTCCACTCCCATCCATCAGCTTTTGAGACCTATATTCCTGCTCCCTTGCCATGCTGGGGAGGTGAGAACGGAACCCTCTTGAGTTAAATTTTTAAAATAGTAATAAGGGGTCAGAAAACTGTAATAAAGTTCAAAACAGGACCTGGTTTTGTTTGCCAGGTCCTGAAGCACATGAAGGCGTCTTTTGCTTGAGTTTAAGAGCTAAGAATTCACATCTCAGGGTTGCTCCCTAATCTGCAAATTACTTTACAACGATCTGTGTGTCCAGAACACATGGCCGAACTGTGTTATGTTTAAAATAAATCACCTACCAAAAACCTTCATTTAAACCGTGCAAAGTTGTCCCTTTTCATGGCTCCTTTCTCGGTGGAAAATTAATCTTAGGAAATGATACTGCTGCCCAATAAAACAGGAATTCCAAAAGCATGAAGGTCCTCATGCTGAACATTCAGGATTTTGACAGGAAGCAATAAAACGGAGGAAACTCACAGCTAGAAGTGAAATGTACCATACAGCCTGCACTAGTCCAGCACAAAGGGATACAGCCAGAGTATAGTGATAATGGTGCCTTATGTCTGGACATTGAGGGTATGTCTACACTGCAGATGAGACTGAGCCTTCCAGCCCAAGTAGACAGACCTGTGCTAGCTCTGCTGGAGCCAGTGAGCTAAATATAGCAACGTGGACATTGCATCATGAGTGGCGGCTCAAGTTAGCCACCCACGTCCAAGCCCCCCCACCCCCCCGGGTCAGAACTTGAGTGGTTACCTTGAGTTGCTGTCCATACCACAATGTCCACACTAATAATTTTAGTGCACTAGCTTTGAGCAGACCTAGCCCGTGTTGAGCAGACCAACCCGGGCTAGGAGGTAGGCTCCCAGCAGCAGTGGAGACATACCCTGGGGGACCTGGAGAGATGCAGTCAATGGGCCAAGTCAAATATTTGCAACGTCCACTGGAGCAGTACGTGGGCTGCCTAGATTTGCTAAATTTAAAGACTTTTAAAGATGGACCAGGATGGGACTGGCATTCTAAGCATTTCCAGTCAATCACTCCCTAGCTAGTTACCTGATTTGGAAAATGGTTTCACTGTGTTTCACCTAGACTTTTATTTCCCTTTAACTTTTCTGCTGGTATCAAATGTTACTTATTATTTACCTGAAGTTAGGTGATTGTCTTTTGTATATCTACAGTAGATATAATCCCACTAGGAATGCCCTATATGTATTTCCATTGCAAGGTGGAAAGCTGTAGCAAACTTTTGCTGCATTTAGGTTTTAGCCTCTACAGTTTGTAAAACCAAATAACAGACTTTGTGAATCCCAGAGAGCCCCACCGGGAGGAATAAGTTATCACAAACTATACTGCATGACTGAATTTTCTCCAGAAAAAAAGAAGAATTACTCAGGAAATAGATTATTCTCAATAAAGCTGTCTAAAAGTTGAGCTCTCTGTCCAACAATGAAATTAATCAAAAACAGTCCAAATGAGTAAAAAATACCAATTTATCAGAATCCAGACGTCTCTGGAGTCCCTCACATTTCCCGTTAAAAATTCAGTTAATTCTTTCTTGATCTGAAGTTGCTCCTCATAGAACCATAAATATCTGTGTTTAAGTTAAAGCCTTAAAACACAAATAGAATTCTAGAATTCAGAGCATGAATCACTCTCACTGAAAGATCTGATTTGGGGGCTTTTTGAATTTACCCCGTGCAGATGCCTTATCCTTTCACAGTTGGGATGTTGGTTTTTGCATTGTCTTTAGAACTTATACAAGAGACATTGGAGAAATATTACAGAGTACAAACAGAGCAAGTGAAGTTCATTCTAATCTGGCTATAAAATTTAATATAGATCGTAAAACCAAAGGGAGGAGGAGGAGCTAAACCTGTGGAGCAGCTGAGAAGCATTGGAGCTTTCTCACTAGAATTAAATCCCTTTTGGAGCGAATTACCTAACAAGGTGTTTAATCCAGTTATAAATAACACCACAGACTGAGACAAAGAACAGCAAAGGGGTCTGCTCAGTTTACAAGGGATTTGTGTTATAGACTTACAGAAAGCAGCAGCGATTACGTTATTTCTAATCCAAGGGGGAGGTAAAATTCGAAGAATAGCTGGGCAAACTTATCTCAAATATTTTTCTTGTTTTCCAGTAATAATTGAGCTTTGTGCCCCTACACTCCTCACCTTGGCCTTGTTCTCCTAAAGTGCTCAGTAGCTCTGCGAATCAGGACACGTTTAATTCAGATGCCTAAATATGGAGTTAGGTGCCTAACCTCAACCATCCAAGTTAGAACATATAGTCTGTGTCTTTATAGAAGCACGCAGGAGGCAGTTCAAAAATGATACTGTTCTGATGAGTGTGGAGATGGAACTATATGGTGACTAGAACTGCCTACTGCAGGGTTTCTTGCACTTGCCTCTGAAGCAGCTGGACTGGTCTCCATCAGAGACAGGATACTGGGCTAGGTAGACCACAGGGCTGATCCTGTCTGCCAATGTTTGTATTTCCATGGGAGTTACGAGTATAACGACTATAAAATCAGAGTACAGAGAGTTCTGCTCAGAATGAATTTGAGTAACAAGATGTGTGTACCTTGCTAATCTTTATTGGATTGTGCTGCTTTGTGATTGGTGCAGTGATCAATGAAAGTTACTAGTACATACCTCTATAAATTGTCATCCGCAATCTCTTCATATGGAAGTTGGCAGCGATACCACAAGGGGGTGCTGTTTAGAGTTTTTCTTTCGCCAAAGAATGAAGCAATTCCGATGACGGAATGACCCATCCGCTTTACTCTTTTCTTTGTTGTTCTCCCTCCTTTGTTTGCCTTACTCTTCCCCTGGCCTGCTTGGCTTTTCTCCCTTTCCTTTTGTCTCCCTGTCTTGTTTTGTAATAATACCTTGTAAATTCATAGACTTTAAGGCCAAAAGGAACCATTAGAATAATCTAGGCTCAAAGCATTTAGAGAGAAAAAGGATTTAAAAATAACAGTCTACAAGCATGTCTATCTTACCTAAAGACTTACCATCCCCGATGGTAATTTAGGCAGATCTAACTTCCTTAGGCCTGGTCTACACTACGACTTTAATTCGGATTTAGCTGCGTTAATCCGAATTAACCCTTCACCCGTCCACACTACAGAGCCAGTTAATTCGAATTAAAGGGCACTTAAAATCGATTTCTGTACTCCACCTCGACGAGCGGAGTAGCGCCTAAATCGATTTTGTTAATTCGAATTAGGGTTAGTGTGGCTGCACACCACCGAATTACTGTGGTTAAATTAATGGGGTAGTGTGGCCGCACACCACCGAATTAATGTGGTTAAAAACCGAATTAATGTGCTTAGTGTGGCCGCGCACAATCGAATTTATACAACCTGTTTCCCAAATTCGAATTATCTAAATTCGGATTAATCCTGTAGTGTAGACATACCCTCAGACACCCTCAGCAGGTCCTGTGTAAGTGTTCTTTATTTAATTGATATAGTCCTTTTAATCTCCTCGTTCTTAGGCCTTGCCCCTGCTTGTCAAAACCTTCTGTAGGTCGGCTGGATCCAGTAGGTAAACACTTCAAAGCTCACAGTTCAGGCTTATGTCTTAACAATCGTTAAGTGTTTACCATGGGGTGATTTATTTTAAGCCATTGTTTCCCTTCCTGCTTGCTTTTCCTGACAACCCCCCATTAAACTAAACCAACATGTTCACACAGTAAATATTCCAATAACCAGCTCAACATACAGTATTCATAAATTATGACAGAGCAGCTCCAGCTCTGTTTCTGGGCCCTCCAGAGCGATAAGCATAAGCAGTGACAGTTTGAATTAAAGAGCCAAGTTTCCCTCGCTAGGGCTGTGAAAGGCTCATATCCCCTGTGGATCGGGCACAAGGACCTGTTACATATCCTCACCAGTGGGTCACCCACAGGAGAAGGAGACCTGTTTGAGGTCCTACTGAAAATCAGGTCCAGAATTGCTAACTATGTAAACAGTCACTACTTACTAGATTTAGCTACACTCCTTAACCACGTAGTGACCATGAATAAAGCCCTTCGAAATCTCCCCCTTGTCTGAAAGCAGCATGAAGGATGGAACAACATTACAAGTTATTGTGGCCTGTGTACAAAAAGCAAAATCACAGGTTTTCTGACAGCTGAAATTCTCATAGCACTATCCACAAATACTCTCTCAATTCCTTCCTCTCGTGTGCCAGTTTGGACCCCAGAGGCCATGGCTGCGATTGCTGTGCTCGGTAACCCCTGCCCAGATGGTTTGTCTGTGGAGTTGCCCAGGTCAGTTGAGGTAAGCCACGCTGGTACTCCCATTGTTTTCCAAGGCACCGCTGAGCTCATGAAGAGCTTAGGAAAGAGAACATTTCTTTGGAGCTCATTGTAGTGTTGTTGAGCAAATGATTTCACAGTGCAACCCCTCTTGACGGCAGTAGTTTTCATTTTCCAAGCAACAGGCAGAAATCCTAGGGCATACTGGTCAACCAAATCAGTGAGATTTACTGGCTTAGCACTGGCTCCTCGACTGGTGTAAATTGTCATAACCCAGTTGCAGTCAACAGAACTATAACAATTTACAGCACAGTCAGGAGAGGCAGCATAGGGGGGTGGACTGAGCTTGGCCTGGGAGCCAGCAAATCCCCACATTTGTGATCATTTTGTCAGACATGTTTCTTGTCTTTGACATCTCCCAAATGGGTTAATGCTCCATGGGGATCCATTGGAAGAACACTAAGTACAGAATGCTCCAGTGTATCTGACCTATGGGAGTGGATTACACTGACACTCTAGTCTCTTTTGGGTTCTAGTCAAAGAGCTGACTTTTCCTTTAACAGTCCTGGATGGTTGGGAACTAACTAATAGAGAGACTGCTCTCCTCCCATTTTCTGCTAAGAGGGCTAAGATCAGCGGATTGCTTGAGCTTATAGTTCCTGTATTGGACTATTTGGGGCTGATCGGAGGAATTTGTTTCCCCTGTTTGACCAACAGAGCTCAGGAGTGTTGATCTTCAGGGCATTCATGGTTCAAAGTCCATCTGTTTATCCAGATCTTTGGCTGCAGGGGAGGGGGTGACTGTCTTATGTTTATTTTAATTTGGGGTAGAGTGTATATAAATTGGCATTTAGGATATTTTCCTTTTAGAAGTTGTTTGGATATGTGTATGTCTATAAACCCCCAGATCCAGAGTACTCTCTTCTATCCAAGAGTTCTGTGAGCTGAACCTGTAACACCAAAGTGAATATCCAACTGCTTGCTGTTTGTTTTTGTTTTTCCAGGCTATAATTCCAGTTGTTAGAGACTAAGGGAAAAGTGCAGAATTTAGAAAAATGGATCCATGGAGTCACCTTGCAATATGTAGAGACGGGGGGGCTTTTGCTCACCCTCCTCTGTGGCTGAGAGGAGCAAAAGCCTGTTAATTACTAGACCTGAGCGAATAGTTCATAACATATAGTTTGATAAAATATAACCCCCTTTTTATCCAGTGTCTGCTAACAGATCCCATGTCCTCAGTATGGGATTTCCATTCTGTAGGGGATGATTATTTTTGAGAATTTTTTTTTTGATTCTGTGGATTGATCACCACCAGTACCCTGCAAATATATGATATTCAAGCAGTGGTGGTTATTTGTGATTGTTGTTATGAATATCGCCCGATTCAATTAGCAAGCAAGCAATTCCAGCCCCCACAGTGCATGTGCATTTTAAAATAGTTTTCCTTGAAGGGCAGGTGGCTTTGAAATCTGCTGTCCAGAAACATTAGTGGTATCAGAACTTGGCTGCTCAAATAGTCTCATAAAGCAGATGCAAAAGGTCCCTGATTAGAATCAAAGTGAATGTATTTAAAACTTTGACCAACACTTACTTGAAATGCCCCTCTGCCATGTACATTGGCCAAACTGGACAGTCCCTATGTAAAAGAATAAATGGACACACATCGGACATCAAGAATGGTAACATACAAAAGCCAGTAGGTGAACACTTCAACCTCCCTTGATGGTGTGGCTGATGTGGTTGGGTCCTCTGATGGTGTCGCTAGAGTAGATATGGGGACAGAGTAGGCAACGAGGTTTGCTACAGAGATTGGTTCCTGGATTGGTGTTTCCGTGGTGTGGTGTGCAGTTGCTGGTGAATATTTGCTTCAGGTTGGGGGGTTGTCTGTAAGCGAGGACTGGCCTGCCTCCCAAGGTATTTGTGTACATACCTTTTGGACTTCTTGCACTCAATGTGTGAATCCCATTCATTATGCTAAGCGCAGACGAGCCAGTTATTTAATGATTTAAAATCTTCTGTTTTCTGTTATAATGTCTGCTTAATATTGTTTTTGCTACTTTGGGCATCAGGCATAATAATTAGTCATGGAGTGGCTAAAGGAACAGCCTGTGTGTTGAAGACCATTCAAGAAGCTAGCAGCATTAAGCAAGAAGATATAGTAATTGTGGCAACCATAGATGTCGGGTGGACTTCATGCTTTCCATTACTGGAAAGCTAAGTCACAGAAATTGGAGGAGTGCTGTCACATGGTATATATATATATATATGGGTGACTAATTCATAATCACTGATTTGATCAATGAATTTCCCCTCATTTTCTGTTTGTGATTTTTTTGAGAACAAATCACAACATTCTCAAAATGTATTTATCATTCACAATGATTTATGGATTCTTTCAGAAACTCATTTTTGTTCTACAGATAGTGCTCGAGCTGGTAAGTGTGAATAAGCAAAACTTTGGGGTGTTAGTCATGTGGTATTTTTTCTGTTCTCTGATCAGATAACCCTGGAACTAAACACCACAGAGTTAAAATTTGCTTTCTGTGACTATTTGACTGTTCCGCTGTAAAATGTATTTTCCGTGAGTGTTTATGTTAGTGAAACCAGAGTGCCTGAATGTTTCAAAAAGCAATGAAAATTCACAAATAGTTTTTCCACAACTTTGGGCTCCCTTAAAAATTTGGACAATTTTGAAAGGTTCAATCGTTTCTAGGGGAATTTCACATTTTACAGATAGGGAATATTGCCAAAATCAGTGGGATCATTCACAAAGTTACAGTGAGTATAGTGAAAGTTGTATTTGCTCAGCTATAGTCCAACAGTTGAATCTGAAAGTGGCCCTTGTAGTCCATGTCATTTACTTCCTCTCCATCCTTTATATGTGAAGATTGTCTGCATTCTGCCTTGGCATTTGTATTCCGAGGTGTTGCTTTTTATGCACTAACTCTGGATTTTGTTAGATTATTACCTTTCCTGAGACCCCCCTAGTGTAGTGTGCACTGACAGGAGTTTTTCTTCCGGTGTAGGAACATTACCTCCCCGAATGACTTTAGCTACAAATAATGGGAGAATTCTTCTGTTGACATAGCTGCGTCTACACTGGGGGTTTTGTTGGCATAGCAATGTCGCCGGAGGGTGTTTTTTCACACCCCTGATCAACATAGCTATTCTGGTATAAATTTTAAATATAAACCAGGCGTACCATGGCAACACCCCAACTACTTATAACGTCTGTGGTTTGAATCAAACTTTTAGCAGAGCTTTGGTTAGACCCTATTTCTGTGTGGAATATCCTGCACAGCTTCATTAGTCGGGCAACTCAGCACATATATTACTGGGCTTCACTCAGTGTTGCTTTTGGCTTTGCCTTTAAAAATAAAAAAAAAATCAATCAGAAAACTCTTTAATGCAATGTTATGATTAAGACTTTAATTGCACCAAGTCTGGAAATCCAAGGTCATGATTTTCATAACAACAACTTAGCTAAGTTGTACATAAAGGAGCCTCAGTCCAAGCTTCTAATTTTGCACCTGTGATTTTGTGCCTGCAGTGAATTGTGGGTGCAAATAATAGCATTTAGATGTCTGGCTACCTGATCTGGAGGCATAATCAAGCAGTTAGATGTCTAAATGCTATCAGCTGTTCCTGAAATGCATTGCGGACAAAGGAAGTGTGGGTACAAAATTTAGATGCCATTTTAAAAATATTTGGCCGATACTGTATTTTAAAGCATATGTGGTCATAATAAATCCATGCAAAGAAGCTGAGTTAGGGGATGTTGTGGAAATTATAAGTGTGTGTTTCCTAACTTTAATGTTAGTAAAATCTCAGTCATAATGTTGCATGAATGTAGATCTTTCATTTGTATATTGGTTTCTACACTGGTATATAGATAAGACTACAAGGAGTAGGGCCTTAAGAGAATACTTTTAGCCTCATTTTCAGTAATAGTGAGAACAAAAGTTAAATGTTAAAAGTTAAAAGTTTGTTTAGATAAGGAAATGCTCACAAGATTTTTTTAATTCACACACCAGAAGAATAGATAGCTTTTATTGGCATGCTTCTTTCAGTTCTTCTTTTTGATATCTCTAGGAACTGCTGGTTGTTCTGTATCCATTATGGCATCAAAACAAATGTTACTGCAAGGAAATTTGCCCCAAGCCTTGAAAAACAAAGTTAAACAACAAAATATGAAGAAGCCCTGAGGCTAAATTTGTCTAGATGGGGTGATGTGTTACCGTTGCTGAGACGCAGTAACCCAAAGGGACTTTGCATAGTCTTTATTAATGAATGTCTGTAATATTTTCAGTGTACCTTGCTGCAAAAGGTATAAGGGCAACTAATTTACTAATCACCCAGGCCCAAATGATGTATTGCATTACATGACAGGACATCAGGTCACAATGTGGCTATAAAAGACTCTAGAGACCTCTTGTGGACAACACAGATTTCTTTCCTCTTATACTATACGTCTGTGTATTAATGAGATGCTGCATTTCATTTATAAGATCCTATCTAATTTTTTTTAACCTGTGTTCCATATGTATTTGTGGTTCTCTGCTTTCCCATGTTTTATTTTTTCCTTTAATTACATATTGTTCATCTTCTGAATTGTCATTGGCTGTGATAATTATTTTAATTCCTGGGCAAGTTATGACTATTTTATTTCCCTTTTAACAAAAGATGGCATTTAAAGCGGAACTCCTTGGGTGCAGCTTTTTTTTCTGTCTTTATACAGCACCTTGCACAATGGCATCACGGTCCATGACTAGGCCTTCAAGGCACTAGAATGATACACGTAATTAATAATAATCTCTCTCTCTCTGTTGTTCCAGGCGCTGTAATTGCAAGGGAGTATGGGCTGCCCTGTATTGCGAAATGCAACCTCCCATTTTAAATCAGGTTGGTTTCCATATTCCTTCATTTATACCAGGGATCGGCAACGTTTGGCACGTGGCTCGCCAGGGTAAGCACCCTAGTGGGCCGGGCCAGTTTATTTACCTGCTGACGCGGCAGGTTCGGCCGATCACGGCCCCCACTGGCCGCGGTTCGCCGTCCCGGGCCAATGGGGGCGGCGGGACGCCGCAGCCAGCACATCCCTCGCCCGCGCTGCTTCCCGCCACCCCCATTGGCCCGGGATGGCGAACCGCGGCCAGTGGAGGCCGTGATCGGCCGAACCTGCCGCGTCAGCAGGTAAATAAACTGGCCTGGCCCGCCAGGGTGCTTACCCTGACGAGCCGCGTGCCGGACGTTGCCGACCCCTGATTTATACTTTTTCTTGTTAGACAATAGCAGCTTTACTGTCTCTGAAGAAGTGGTGTTTCCCATTGTCGTGAGGTAGGTCCATCCCATCAGGGGGTCTCGGGTTGTGGGGGAATTAAAATAGAGCTAGGGTGGTCAAAGTGGCCTAGTTTTTCCAGTTACCATAGCAGCCCTGGCTGCTAAGGCAGCATGGCAAAATGATCAGGGTCAGTGCAGCAGCCCTTCAGTGATGGAGAGCATGGACAGATGGCCCGAGTCACTAGGACTACCCTTCTAGCTAGGGCAGTGTGGCCTAGCAGCCAGAGTCAATAGAGCTACCCTCTGTGGCAGGGCAATGCGGCCTGGTGGCCAGAGTCAGTAGAACCACCCATTGCAGCAGGGCATTGGGACCTAGTGGCCAGAGGGTGGTGGGCTGCCATCCAGGGGTGAACAGTGGCTGGGGTAGAGGGACACAGGCCCTCCCTACTCCACCAGGTCTCAGCCCAGGGCCTTATCTGGGGTGGGGTTATCTGCCACCTACTCAGTGGGGATCCTTCCAAAACATGCTGAGTCAAAGACCGGTACCTCAACTGGATCAGTGCTTAGTTCCCCAGGGCTACTTCCTGTGGTCAGATGTTTGGCTGTGTGTGTGTTCTTTCTGTGTGCTATCCCAGCTCTGCACAGATAGCGGAGATAGACTTTGATTGAACTGTCCAATAAATTCACAGACTTGGTTTTCAGGGAAGGAATTTGGTCAGGTTTATTGCCAACAGAGCACGGTATTGGTGTCCTATACTTGCTACAAGTACACTCAGTGCATGTATGCCCGTGACAATGGAACGGCTCAGTGAATCACAGGATTTTCCATTCTCCCCTCGGCCAGACAAAGACACTCCCTCTCTAGACTCCATTTTATACATCAATACAAACAAGTTACGTACTGCCCCTCTGACGTAGTTAGCTGACACCCTCTGACGTAGCTGGTTACCACCCATCACCTTATACATCTCTATTCATCACATCCTGACCTTATCTTTAGGATGGGTCAGCGTGTTCCCATTCTCTTTAGGGAATGTACTCGTATCGAGGTGTTCTAGTACCACACTTCTGGAATGCATGAGTGTTCTGTGTCTAGCACCTCTTAGGAATGTGTGGTTTTGCAATATCAGCCTGTTCTTGCCGATTCTGTGAGCAGGGCCTGCCTCTAGCTCACAGCCTGATTTTGCTTTATATTAGCAAAGTTTTGACCGCCCCTTTAGCCGAGGCCTCAGGCCTCTGATATAAGGACTTAAGTTTTACATCCTCTTCCTACCTGTCCTCCCACAGCTGGTAGTCTTGGGGGTTCCGCAGTCTCGCCTTTGTCTGTGGTGTCGGGTATCTGGGGGTTGGCTGGTGCCATAGCCCAGCTGGCCTGTACATCCTGGAGCACTGGCAGCCTCTTTGCAGTAGACTGCAACACACCTCTGTTCCCTTCGGCAGTCAGCCCAGACTGAGCTGAGCTGTTCCCTTTTATATCCTGGTTTCAGCTGGAGCATGCCCAGCAGGGAGGAGGGGACATGACCTCCTTGGATCACAGAGACTGCTTAACCCTTGCTGAATCAGTGCAGGGTAGGTACACTCTGTCACACCCATGTTACACTAACTGTGTTCCCATTCACAACTGTGGAACAGAACTACTAAGAAATGGTGTTTTTTCCCTCCCACAGAAAATGTTGATGAAAATACAAACAATGCTTTTTGTTTTGTTGACATTTTTCTATAATTTTTTTGGATTCACTTCAAAGAAACAAAAATCTGCAAATTAATTATTCTTTATTTATTTATTTGGAAACTGGGAATTGAAAAAAAATCAGCCAACCAGGCAAAAGTTGTGGGGTTTACTGAAAATTTTCATTTGACCAGCTGAAAGTTGTCATTTGCTGAGACCCAAAAGACTTTCAAAAAGGTTTAGTTACTGAATATTTGTGGTGAACTGAACTTTTGATGAAAAACCCCAAAAATATCATTGAAAAGGAACCTCAGAAATTTGTGTTTTGACAAAAAAGCCATTTTTTGTGAAAAATATTTCAAAGAATTTCCATCAGCTCTACTGTTAAATAATAGACATGGTCTCAAGAAGGTTAGCTTGAGTATGTGGAGTGAAGGCTTCCTAGATATCTGTATAGTCTATGGCTAGATTCATGGCCACTCTGTTTTTGGTGCAAAATTATTGTTAACCTTGTGGCCATGGAGGATTGCCTTTGTGAAATGAATTCTCTGGCAGGCTAGCGCCTCCTATGGTACCTCCCTTCCTGCCCTCACCCCAGTGTAGTGGGTGTGGCCAGGGGAGAAGGAGCACTGCCAAGACACGAGGTCATCCAACTGATCCTGGTCATCAGCTGGCACAAGACACAGTTTCCCTTAATACTCTGTCTTGCACTGGGGACCAGATCAGCCTAGATTTGGGGAAACAGGAAGTGGATATAACTAACTTCCTCACACCAACCCAACCCTGTGCACTGCTTGGCCAGACTGGAGAATCTGGACCTATATCAATAAATATTGTTTGCATATCATCTGTGTAGATGTATGCTGACAGACTGTAAGTTGTAATTCTTCCTATTTAGCTAAAAATTAGGTTATCCAGCTAGGGAACATAAAAACATATAGTGACCATTCACATAAAAAACAATGGATTCTCCTAGTGACCATTTTGTGAACAATGAATAATATTTATTCTCCCAAGCTATTCATTGAAGATTTGTGAACGAAGAACACATTAGCAAAAACAATGCCCACTTCACAAATAATTTGAGTAAATTGTTAGCTTAAAATAGTTCACCCATTGAGAGTTACAGCAAAGAACAATGCGTGAAACGGAAATACTTTCCCACACAGCCTATGGAACTCAATACCACAAGATGTCATTGTGGCCAAGACCTCAGCAGGATTCAGAAAAGGACTGGACATTTATAAACATAACAAGAATATCTAGAGTCACAATAGTAAGGATTTTAAAAATAACTAACAGCCTTGGAAGGGATAGAAACACTTCAGGCTTCAGGGTAGATCCAAACTCTAACTATTGGAGTTGGGGAGGAAACTTTCCCTGGGGCAAGCTATTCCATAACAACCTACTGCAGAGTTCTTTGTTCCTTCCTCTGAAGCAGCAGGTGGACTGGAGTAGGTGCACCCTGATCTGGACTTTCCTTTGTTTCTAGGCATTTGTACGCAAGTTTTGTTAAGTCAGTGGAAACCTGTCACTCCCATTCAAGAGCAGAACTTTGCCTAGCATGAATGTAGTTATTCAATCCCCTGCCGTATTTTTCCTAGTAAGGACTTGTGAGCACTTTAAATATTTGTCTTCGAAACTGGATGTCTTTCTGGGAGATATGCCTTTGTCAAACAAAACATGTGCTCAATTTAGGAGTAATGGGATGACTTTCTCTGGCCATTATTATACCAGAAATCAGACTAGATGATCTAACGGTCCCATCTGGCCTTAATCTATGAATCTATATGATTTGATCCAGTTTGTGAATTAAGAATAAAAATAAATTTGTATGTACCATGTAACACAACATATCCCAGGGCACAATATGTCCTTGTGTGGGGACTTCTCCACCACCACTGAATCAGCATTAACCAGCCTGAACAAGCTATTGTATAATTACCAGATTTTACAGACGTCAAAGTTTTGTTCTTTGTACAGCAGCATCCTGGAGACTAAGATTAGGGGAAACCTGAGTCCATTGAAACAGTTATTATTTGTTCTGTGCTGAATATTAGCTTGAAGGTTAGAGAAATCTGCTTTCTCTCTCTCTCCCCCTCAGATGTTTGCTCTGCTCACCTTGTCCGTCAGGGGACTTTTAACATTGTGCTGTTGGGTTTTAAAAAAATTCTTTAGCCCCGTGTGGTCTGTGAACTGTTGAGGGACCCCACAATAAAGGCGGAGGATGCTGGGTATTTTTAAGCTCAGACACAGTCCCTAGCGATATATTTTTTCCCTCAGTACAGTTTTGGATTCTGGCCATAGTCAAAGCCAAATATGGATCTGGAATCTGAAGTCCTGTCCTACTTTTGCTCTGTCTTTTTTTCCAAAGCTTTCTCATTTCACTTTGACAAATCACCAAGGAATAGGACTCTGAATATTATTTTTAGTGGTACAGCTTAGCGGCCAATTAGGTTTTAATTTAAAAATACGAGAGCCTATCTCTCTGTTCACAGTTATTCTGTCAGATAAAAAACAATTGTTTGGTTACAGACTACATGAATCAATGTTATCAGGACTCGTGAACTATCTTATTTGCTTTGTGATATGAATGTTTAAACATATTTTTAATTTTTTGGGGGTCTCTTACTTTTATGTGCCATGAAAACCTTCATGAGCTCAGCAGGCGATTTTCCTGTTGTTAAGCCCTGAACCCTAATCTGAAGGAAACAAGCCCAGCTCCTCTTATTTTCAAACAGATAAGATTTGTGAGGTTATTAATCACAGGTTCAAATGCTACGGTGGGAATTGAAAGTGATATACAGTTTTATATAAAACTTGTCAACATTTATTACAGAGTTGGACCATCAGTCCAGTGGGAGCTTTAGAAAGTCATTATGTGTCTGGTGTATGATAAAGAGCGATTTAACTGCATAAACAACCATGACATCATGCTGAACTTACATGTGCTTTCATCTGCCTCCTAACAATACAATTTCTTTTTAGTGCATTGCATTATGCTTTGATTCTTGGATGGGGGAGTTGTCGCTTCTCCTGTGTATCCTTTAATCTACCCACCCTTTTGATAATAGAATAAAAATACTATTTTTCTCTAAAATCTTTTTGGCATTTTGTTCAGGTTTATAGGGATAGATCTTCAGCGGCTATAAATCAGCACAGTTCCAGTGAAGTCAGGTTAGACCAGTTGAGGACCTGGCCTATCAAGTGGTCTCTTGGCCTGTCTGTATGCTGAAAAAGGGTCACCTCTCCCACTGCTAGTAAAACTGAAATTGTCCCAACCACGATAACATATAACATCTATCACCCATATAGCAATCATTCTGGATAGTGTCCAACCTATTGAAAGAAAATATATTTGTGTTTTCAATGCACATTGTTATTATTATTACTTAGGTGCCCTAGTCCTGGGCCATGCCCCATTGTCCTAGGTGCTGGACAAACACAGAACCAAAAGACAGTCCCTGCCCCAAACAGCTGACCGTCTGAGTATTACCCGATTCAACCCTGCTGCTCAGCCTGGCTCTCAGATTCACCTATTTCATGGGTGAGCTAAACTTAAAAGCTAATGAAGCCATTGGATCACTTGACAATTGCCGGTACAGTACAATTTATAAGAAGACAGATGTCTTCTGTTGGGGTCACAGTAAGCATGATGATTGTTGAAAAGCCTTTGGCTAAAGGTGCTGTCATCAGTCAGTATAACACTGCCATGACGGTGATGACGTAGTTTAAAACATTCATATATAACCTGTCAAAGTCTTTTCAGTGGCTATTTATTCTGAGGCCCAGTTCTCAGATGAGTTAGTAACAATGCGCTAAGACTTTTAGTATTACTTATTTAGGACTGGCTGGCGGCATCTAAGAGTGTGCCAGGTGCAGGAGCACAGAGTAGATGAGCTCCCACGTGTGCACTAATTTCCACAACACAGCCTCCTTTTGAACCATTTCTGGGACCGACCCCCCTCCTTTGAAGCACTGCGGGATCAGTGTAAAGGGTTCTGGGCTTGTAGTTGATGGACAGCTGTTCTGAGTAGCTGAGGATAAAAATCACAGTGTGAAAAAAAACCCGAGAAGCCTTGTTCTAAGGGATAAAAGATGTGAAGTCATTTTGCAAGCCACAGGCAGGCCCTTGGCTGCACTTAGGTAGGATTAGCTCTGGCCTCTGGAAAAAAAATAGCCTCTGAACCAGACGGAAATGTGCAGCGGGTGGAGAGATTACACAGTGTGGATGATAAATACAGCTTCTTTCCCCCATCAGCCCTGCAGCCTCAATAAACAACATACTGATGCTGCCACAACGTGAACCCCGAGGAGAAAAAAAGCCTCTATCCCTTCCCATGACAAGATATTGGCCAGTGCCAGCAAACAGGAGCGATCCCAGAAGAAGTCCTCCCGAAAGAATGGCAATCAGCTTTCAAAGACTTTCCCTTTATCCTATCCAACTTCCCCACACCACACAGGGGAAAGTGTTGAACAACGGAGGCAGTTGTGCATTTACAGATACTAAAAGGGTCCTATTTCACAGAAGAGGAAGGATGGTCAAGTGGTTAGGGTGCCTGCCTGGGACTCAGGAGATGAGAGTTCTCGTCCTTGGTCTACCACAGACTCCTGTGTGAATCTTGGCCTCTCTGTGCCTTGTTGTCCCACCTGTACAATGGGGATGATAGCACTGCCCTACCACACAGGGTTGTTGTGTAGCTAATCATATTAAAAAGATGATAAGCCTCTCAGATATTATGGTAATGAGAGAGCCAGATAAGTAGCATAGGCAGGATCCCAGCCCTCATCTAGAGATGGACAGCTATCAATGGGAACAATAATACACTTTGGATCTTGTTAACATACTGTTGTAGCTCATGTCCACTGACCACACTACCATTTATGGTTTACCTTCATAACCACAAGGCAGAGCTGCCCGGAACACTCTACAGGGCTCTTCTGCTTTACAGGTTCTGAGAGTGACGTATCTTTGCTCCTCCTTGTGGTTGATACTCTTTGCTGCACCAAGCCAAGCGCAGAGGTGGGCCTATGATTGCTGCTGTCAGGTTGGCCGCGTTGACAGAGCCAATGTGGAGACTCTTGGCCAGCACGTTGGGTTTTGCCTTGGCAGCGGCTCCTCGTGCTTAGTC
The DNA here is from genome assembly GCF_002925995.2 of Terrapene triunguis. NCBI lineage: Eukaryota > Metazoa > Chordata > Testudines > Emydidae > Terrapene > Terrapene triunguis. The sequence continues at coordinate 9,204,966 of NW_020698242.1, forward strand.
GCGTGGTTGAGGTTTTCTCATTTCTGGGTGCTGGATGGAGAATCGGGCTGGGGTCGGAGTAGTGGGGGTCTCCACAGCAGGCTGAACATACTGTGTTTCTGAACTCAGTAGGGAAAATGGCACTGGGCTGAGTACAAGCGAGAAGAATCCTACCGGATGTGATTCAGTGACTTCACTCTACTGCAGGAGTGGCCCATCCACCCGCCAAGATGGCAACAAATACATCCGAGTTTTAAATTCCTGGAAGGGAGAAATGTATTTGCTTATTAATTTACCAAGCGGCTCAAGAATGCTTATTTGCTTACTCTCTCTACACAAACTGAGTTCGGAAAGCGGAGTTGGGTGTGGAGCCGACTTCATTTTGAATGCTGACGACTGGAGCACCAGGGATCATGTGAAACAGGCAGTGCTATTCCCAAGTTCCTGGATGCTACAAAGTGGCCATGATGGAACCAATAATAATAGAAAATAAAATGTGGGAGTTTGGCAATGGTTGGGATTACAAAAGGGAAACCCAAAAGAAAGTTATTGGCTATTGTGAATTTAGGCTGAGATGTTCAAAGGGGCCCAAGTTAATTTACAGGACAATTAAAGAGTCCCCGACATGTCGTGGGGGTTTCAGCATGCCACTGAATCAATGTACATTGACACTGTATCATGATCTGATAATGCAATGACTTTATGCCTATATGTAACCATTTGATGAAGATGAGTTAGTTGTCATTTTGGAGCCATTCCAAGATTGATCTCACTGAAGTCAGATAAAATTCTCTCTCTCTTTCCCGCCTCCTCCACCCCTTTGTGTTCCACTGTCATGGACTTTTGCATTTACTGAATCAGAAATGGATACAGAAGTGCCGAGATATGGTGAGAGGGGATTTTCCCAGTACAGTCAGCTCCATCAGAACCTAGATGCAACAGAAATCTCATGAAATACCCCTTCCCCACCGTTTTCTCAGATCTATTCTATAGACCCAAGAGGTATAAGTAGCTGCGATGGCCATCCATACTGAACATCTATACCTTTGGAGTTTCCGCCATCCCTGGCATATTCTCAAGTAAGGCTGCTGTGGGAACATAGCTAGATATCTGTGCAAATATCTCAAATCGCACTAGGCTCCTGCCTCTCTCCCAGTTCTCCAGCTGGGTTGACTAAGGTACCAAGAGGTCAAGCCTCCATTGATCCAGTGAGTAAATGATTTGGGCTGAATTAGAAGCACCCACAATGATTTGAATGTGAAATCCTGGCCCCACTGATGTCAGTGGGAATGAGAGTCAAGATCTCATCCCCAGGTTTTTGCTGTCATGATACAAACAGTGGGTCCAGGAAAGAAACAGCTGTAGAGAGACTCCACTAAAAGTCGATTCCAATCTTTGTGCCTTTTTTAAGTTTCTCATGCTCTGAAACAGATTTATATAAGGGAAGCACGTGAGCTCTACGGCTAATTCCATAGCTGGTTATTAGTATGTATCTGTATTTTTAATGTTGCCTTAGGGATTTATTCTGCATATGGTATCAGGGAGGGCAGAATAGGTCCTTCATTTCTTGGGCTAAAAATGTTCTGGTTTCCTAAGTCCCTAGAAATGAACTGAGTTTCTTTCCCTTATTAATAGCACATTGCCAGATTGTGCCCAGCTATTCCAGGAGCGCGCCGGGGAGCCAGGACCCCTCCCTCTTTGTGCTCCAGTGTAACCACTGGGTGTAATTGCAGCCCTTGTAGTCTCTGGAGTGCAGGTATTGCTCCCTCTATCCACCCCACCCTCCCAGTGCAAGTAGGTGACGAGGCAGGGGACAGAGGTGGGGCTGTGGCTTGGCTCCGGCCTTTGCACTGGTCAGAGGTGGCCTGGTATGCAAGTGAGCAGGGGGAGTTCGTGTCTCTCTGTGAAGGGTTGTAGTGGTCCCAAGAGTGTCAGAAATCCTCTCAAAGGCCCCTATGCTGAAGTGTAACCCCCACCCCCAGTCAGGTGTGTTATGCAGCCCCCCGCCCCCGTGCTCAATGGGAGTCTGTTACCACCATAACTGCTTAGCTCCAGCTGTAGATAATTATGCTTTTAGCTTTGGAGGTCACAGGTTCAATCCCCACTGTGCAAGCTGGCACAGAAGTCCGGCACAAAGGTGGGGTTGTATGATAGAACCCACACATAATACTTCCAGCCTTTACTTCATAATTAAAGATGCCATCAAAATACATGTACCAACAGAAAGGAAACACACCATCTTATTGGAAATGCAGTTGCCCCCAGGGATGAATTTGGCCCATTCTATTTCCACTCCAAGGGTTTAGGGCCTAGTCCTGCAGAACCTTAGTAAGACACCCTGGTGAGTAAGGGTGACTTGCATGAGTAAGGGGTTTGCAGATCTGGCCTCTTAAATATCCATCTATGTTATTTAATTTGAAAAGTATGTGCGTGGGAGGGAAGTTTTTACTGAAGTCTTTTGCTCTCAGTGTTTTGATCTTTACATAGATATTTTGCCTAAAATGTACATTTAGTTTTACATTTCAAGGTTTCTTTTTCATGTAAGAGAGGATTTGATTATGGCTAAAGACTGAAGCTGTAAAATGCTCCAGTCTTTAGTCAGAAAACGGCTCAGTGTTTATGCAATCCCAAATTCTTCCTTTTTAAATAAAATTTACAACCTTCTGAAATGGTTTGTACAGACCTCCCAAGCTTTGATTTCTTGCAGAGTTTTTGAAATGCATATTAGCCCTGAGACTGCTAACAGCCTGAAATAATTACACTCAAAGGTAGGTGTTAATGCCTTCGACATTTGCCTGCCAGTTGTCTTCATGCTTGTGAGAAATTTATATACCAACTGCCCAAGATTTTACTGCCAAATTGTATTCTTTCCATTTCTCTTAAGAGTTAACTTCCATGCTATGGGTTTGCTCATTCATTTATAACAGCCATCCTTTCAAAAAAGTCCGTTTGTTAAGAAGGACATATGCGTGTGACTATATAATGTTACTTATTTGCAGGATGTGGGCCAGATTTTCAGCAAAAATTAGACACACAAATACACACAATTTGCATGCAGTTGCATCTCCAATTTGCCTGTCAGTTACTACAGTGGTGTAGGAAAATCAGGCAATTGCACATTTACCTGGTATATTAGGTGCATCGGTTTATGCAATTACCTGAGTTGTGTGCATAGTTGCACTAATTGCATGCTCAGCTGAGGTATAAATTTATGCATCTAAATTTGTCTGAAAAGCAGGTCCAAGTTACATTAGAACCATCCCAGCTGTGTTGTTAAATCAACTTTACGGAGGAGGATAACAGAGCTATTTTGGGCTAGAATTTTATCATTACCCAAGGGATTTAGACACCCAACACCCACTGAATGAAAATTTTTGCCTAATGCTCCGTTGATTAATCTAATGTTAATATCTCTAGTACACACAGATCATGTGAGACACATTTCTCAATCAGTGTACGGGGTCTTAAAATGAGATCTGCCAGTTAATACATTTAGGAATAGGGTGACCAGATAGCAAGTGTAAAAAATCGGGACAGAGGTTGGGGGGTAATAGGTGTCTATATAAGAAAAAGCCCCCAAAATTGGGACTGTCCCTATAAAATTGGGACATCTGGTCACCCTATTTAGGAAGGAGTTAAAGAAGGGGATTTCACAGCCTTTTGTCTTTCTCTTTTTTCTCATTCCTATGGTGCATTACTGTATTTGGGCAATTAAGCTCCCAGGAAGATGGGCAATATTGTGTATAACAAAGCTATCAGTGCACCTGAATCCTGATCTGCAGCACCCTCTACTGGTCCTTCACTCAGTAGTTGTTAACTCAGATACCATGGTGATGGGCACATTAAAGATAGGTTAGACATTGACTTCCTAGAGCTGAAGAAATAATTATTTGATTCATTTCAGCCTTTAGTTCTGTGAATGGCTGGAGACATTTCAAATGTATTTATTATTTGCATTCATTATTCAACACTGATTTGCAAGTCTCAAGTCCCCTCAGGAGAATAATAATTGGTCTGTGGCTCTTTTGTTGATCAACTGCTGTGAAGATTTGTACTATGAAATCCTCTCTATGGTGGTTAGCGTATGTCAGATCCTTGTTACATAGTGCCAGAAACAAACTGAAGGCCAAATCCTCAGGTAGTGGCCACAGCTTCACCTGGCCCAGAGTTGTTGATGAAAGTGGATCAAATAAGGTCTCTTGAATCCCTTGGGCTGGAAGGGAACCTGGCAGAGGAGGAGACTCTCCTGGAAGCGCGAGGCCTTGCAGTGAAAGCAGAGCGGGTGGCATCCTCCGCACACACTGTGGTGTTGTTTCAGGTCCTTGACTGGGATGACTCATTTCTAGCTAATCAACCCAGCGAGAGTGGTGAAATTTACAACTGAAGATAGAATTCAACTGTCGATGTTGCCAACTATTCAAACACTGGAGCCTAAAACTTGTTTGTGTGAGGTCCTCTGAGACCTTCAGACAGTGACATAGAAAGGTCACAGTAAGGGAGGGGGGGAGGTTGAATTGAAACTTCTTTTGAACTAGACCACAGGCGCGCTTCCCAGCTCTGCGGCCAATTCAGTTGTAGCTTTGTGAGGCTGAAACATGAAATGGTGTTTACTAGGGTGTAGGCTGAGGCCATCAAACTCATTTCATTTGTGACTTAAGCCAGGCATTAAACATAGCTTCCCTAGAGGTGAAAGGCCGATCCATGATGCCACCATTGCCCCATATGTATATTTGAAAGCAGGATGGGTTTTCAAAAGCAGTACCTAATAGCTTTAAAGCAGGGTGGGGCCACACTCACACGCTGATGCCTGGGGATTGGCCAACAAACACGAAATAAAAACCATATAGAACATCACCACCCATAAATCAGAGGCAGCTTTTGTTTCCTGGTGTATGACTTACACGAAGTAACGCAGCAGGGTACTTCCATATCTAGTACACTCACCATACAAATGCCTCGTGACTTTAATTCTTGTTTCCTCACTAGTATCTCTGCAAGTTCTCGTCTAAAAAGCAGAGCGACAGCTGCACAACAGCCATTTCCATTTTAATAATCTAAGGTGGCGGTCACCATGTCTGGTGAAGAAATATGTTCATTTACGACCAGTGGCTTTAAAGAAAAGCATGGGCATGTAAACTAGTGTGGCTCCAATGGAAATTAATGGAATTGCACTGGTTTACAAGCAGGGCTAAATTTTGCATCTCTCACCCTAAAACACTCTTTCTCTCAAACAGGACCCAACTCTGCAATCCTGCTTACATTGAGGTTCTCCCTCAGGTTAAAACACAGCCAGGTGACACAGCTCCAAATTTGTTAGCCTGCCTCTTGCTGGGCCTCTTCAACTGTGTTAAGCTACCTCAACTGAGCTAAAAGAATTGAAAAACATACCCCTTTAGTCCATCAAAACAAGCACCTATGGATGGCATAAGAACATAAGGACCATGAGAACTGCCATACTGGGTCAGACCAATGGTCCATTTAGCCCAGTATCCTGTCTTCCGACAGTGGCCAATGCCAGGTGCTTCGCAGGGAATGAACAGAACAGGTAATCATCACCCTGTCACCCATTCCCAGTTTCTGGCAATCAGTGGCAAGGGACACCCAGAGCATGGGGATGTATCCCTGACCATCTTGGCTAATAGCCATCGGTGAACCTTTCCTCCATGAACTTATCTAATTCCCTTTTGACCCCTGTTATAGTTTTGGCCTTCACAACATCCCTGGCAACAATTTCCATAAGTTGACTGTGCGTAATATGAAGAAGTACTTCCTTTTGTTTGTTTAAAACCTGCTGCCTATTAATTTCACTGGATGACCCCTGGTTCTTGTGTTATGTGAAGGAATAAATAACACTTCCTTATTCACTTTCTCCACACCATTCATGATTTTATAGACCTCATATCCCCTCTTTGTCATCTCCTTTCCAGTCTGAAAAGTCCCAGTCTTTCTAATCTCTCGTCATACGGAAGCTGTTCCATATCTTTATTTTGTTGCCCTTCTCTGTACCTTTTCCAATTTTAATATATATATTTTGAGATGGTGTGACTGGAACAGCATGCAGTATTCCAGGGGTGGGTGTACCATGGATTTACATAGTGGCATTATGATATTTGCTGTCCTGTCTATCTGGGCAGAATCAGGCCCAGACTAAAAACTATCTATAACCTAGTTTAATAGTTAGAAGCCAACGCCTCATATAAAGTCTGGTTCATAGCTCTGGAGTGAATGTTGATTTGTGCTTGGCAAATTCTGTGGGGGCTTTATTTTTTCAGGTGGCTAGGTGTTGGAATTAATTGGCTTGGTTTGTACGCTGCTCTGACAATTGCTGCAATTTTCATATCAGGGTCTGACATGTTAAATTCTTGAGGGGGGTGGTGGTGGGACAAACGTTAGAGGCTTTCAGCTTCTGAACCATTATAATTATCTGCAATCAGCATGCCCTTCTGTAGATACCAATGCTCAGAGAGAACGTGCCGAGTGAGATCTGAGTTAATAATAGCGTTCAGGGAAAAATACATGGCTGTAGAGACGGAGCAGGGACGTTTAAAAACAGTTTCTGTTTACAGGAAGGTGGTTTTTTTTTTTATCCTGTATTCCAACATCTGCAACTGTTGTTGGAATGTTGCAGATTCACACACGTGTACACACGTGTACAGCTTTTGATTTTGCCTATCTGCTTATATCTTGAGGATGGGCGCTGCAGCAGACTCCTTGGCTTGAAGGTTAATGTGTGCAGTACACACAAGCTAGGTGGAAAATAAATATGGCATGACATGCCATTGCTCACCAGTCACTAATGTTTTAATAACTACCATCCTCCTTAAGGACATCTTATTCTGATCCTTAGTCTAAAGAACAACTGGGGCCTCATGGGCCACATTGAGAAAACATTCACTTTGGACAGCTTTCTGCTCACTGAATGTCTTTTCTATAGTAATTTTTTCTCTTCAACTTGGGGCTTATGGACCAGCTGTGGAACATAGGAGTTCATCTGCTCATTTCCCCCTTGAAATCCAGATCCTCTTCAACAGCATAATCATCTCTTCAGCCATGCCAGAAACACAAGGTGGTGATCTCTTGTGGGGAATGAGCTTGAAGAATAGGAGACCTCCTAGGAGCATTGGAGATGGCAAACTCTAGTACAGCGGTTCTCAAACTTTAGTAACCCGGGGACCCCCATTTTGATTTAAAATTTTGCCGCGGACCCCCAAACCCCTTGCTCAGCCCCAGGCCCCATCCCCACTCCACCCCTTTCCTCAAGGCCCCACCCCACCTCTTCCACACCTGCCCCTCCTCTTTCCCGCTTCTTTCCACCCCCTCCCCCGAGCGTCCCCACCCCCCATCTTCCCCTCCCTCCCAGCGCCTTCTGCACTCTGGGGAACAGCTCCCATCATGCAAGAGGTGCTGGGAGGGAGGGGGAGGAGTTGAGGGAGGGAGGGAGGGGTAGGAGTTGATCAACGGGGCCCACGGATCCCCTGGAGTACCCTCATCCTCAGACCCCAGTTTGAGAAATGCTGTCCTAGTAGCTTGTCTCCAACTGTGGCCAGATAGGGACATCCTAGGTCATCAAATCCAGTGTCCTGCTATTGCAGGCATCCCTATCATATAATACCATTCTTGAATTTATCAAGCACCATCTCAAATCTAATTAGGTCGTGTGGCTATTGGAAGGCTGTCCAAAACCACACTCCTCTGATGATTAGAAACTTTCTTTTAATTTCCAGCCTAAGTTTATTTATGGCTAGTTTATGCCCATTTCTTCCTGCTTCAGAGGAAGATACAAGAAACCCCATAATGGACAATTAAAACTTTAAGATCCTGTTTAAACGAGGGATCAGATGTAGATAAAACGAGAAGTTATGAAGATAGCCATTAAGTTTGCAAAGTTCATGGGTGTTCTGACCTCGGAATTTGTTCAGGCCCATCTTTCATATACTCAAATGTGGACTATTAAGTAAAAAAACTTTCATAAACTTTTTCATGGTTGTGAAAGGAAGAATTTCCTCATATTTACAGCTAGATTTCAACAACCAAAGAGGTTTGGCTAATTAGGGAAACATCCAAACCTTTGAATTCCTAAATAAAACTCCAGATCTTTGTGGCACCTCCTCATTGGCTTGGGCGCAAAAGTCTCTTATAAAGAGAGGAAAGAAAATCAGAAGAAATATTTAATCTATGAGAATAATTACTCCCAAATAGATTGCTTTTCAGTGTTTTCTGTGAATCCTTAGCTGTTCGCTAAGAAGCTGCAAGTTAGCTGAATTACAGAGAGAGTCAAGAGTCACATCACACTTTTATTTCTTATTTCCATCTTCATTACCCACTTAAATTTGGGGATAAATTCTATGAGCCAGATGGGCTCTCTGCTTAGACAAGTGGAGAGGTGAAAATTCCTTGGGGGTTGGAGAAAGTCCTGAAACCCATGGGACTTTGATGATGGAATGGCTTTGACCTGGGAACTATCCTTGGGCCCCATGGAATCCCTTCCATGACTGTGTGACTGGGACGTGGTTCCTTTGAGGTTTGGGTGAGGACTGAGCTGTAGGGATGTGGCATCTTTTGTTCTAGCTTCTGGAATGTTGGGAGCAAGCAGAGCAGTGTGGTGGGGCCAGTCCTGTCTGCATCTGGGTATTCCGTTTCCAGTGGATCCCTAGGGATGGGAGGCTGCACTCCTGAGGTTTAATCTGAAACGTCAGCTATCGGCTATTGTGGGATGTAAGATAACAGACTCACTGGAGCAATGGTCTGAGCCAGAACTGCAGACCCTGCTTTCCTCTTCCAAACAGAAATCAAATTATGAGCTCAGCAAAGAAATAAATCATGCCCAAGGGATTGTTGCAAAGACGAATTGAGAGCCTTGCTTTCCTAGAGGGTGAACACATGGAACAGCAATCAGTCTGCTGTCCATGTGTAGGCCTTGCTGTCCCCCAAATGGCTAGTTATTAAGATATTTACGGTTAGTATGAATTTCCCCTACCGTAAATCCTCCTCCTCTCTACCTGCAGGGAAGTCATAGCAATCAGTGACCCAGCTCCATCAGTTAACATGGCAACCATCATGTTCTTGTAAAATGAAGATTGTAACAACTTAACATCATCATAAAAACAACAAGAGGAGGAAAAAATCCCTGTGCTGGTATCTGATAACTTGCTGTAATCAAGTGCTTGCATATTCTTTTCTTAGAAGGCTGGTAAATGGAAAGTTACATGGTTTCATTTGTCACTGAGCAACTTATGAACTGCTTGCCAAATTCTGATCCTGATTATATGGTCCGGGTGTTAATGGGAATAATACCACTGTGGATTAGCAGGCATTCTGTTCAGCCAAGCCAAGCACGTATCTTTGGGAGAATTGCTTCCTACTGAGATGGGGTGTATGTGATCCAGGGAGCGTAACTGCAGAAAAAAAGCAAGTTACCTGCATTTCTCGCTTAAGAAACACACACACATATTGATGTTCTATGAATCATGCTTAGGAAAGTGTCACTTGTATGATCCTTTGGGATATGATGTCTCAGACCCTGGTATAACACAATCAATATGGCATAAAAGGGATTGGAAATAAATTAGTATAATTTAAAGAGACATTTTTCAGGACAAATTTAGCCACAAGTCTAGGTCTAGCTGTAAGATGCACAGAAATTTTGCTAGACACAGCGGTGAGGCTGTTCTTCTTTAAAAAAAACCCTCAAACACTGCAGCATTTTGCTAATGCATGAGAATCTGAAAGAGAAATCGACCAGAAAAGATGCCTCCATGCTGCCCCAATGGGCACCCTGTCCATACATAGATAGGGACCATAAACTAAAGATGAAACTGACTAGCGTATTTTCGTTTGGTAACAGATTAGAATCTGACCCAATGACTGTGATATTATCAGACACTAATTCAGACCCGTACCTATTCAGTTCACCAGTGTTCAGATTGGTAATGGTATGGGTAGGCAGTAGCTGGCCATTACTAATTGGTGCCTGTGATTTGGAGAAATAGGAATTTGTTCCCTTCCTCTCCTTTTAAAAACCTGGGGATTTAAAATATATGTAAAAATGCTAATTATTTTATAAAACGTAAGTGCTGAAGTTACTCAGACAAGCTCATAGGAAATGCAAAGCTGAATGTATATAATTCCATAAGAGATCTCATTTCCTCTCCGTAGCCTGCGGTCAAGCTGTCAATCACCAGTTCCTCCCATGAGTGGCAAGCCAATCATCCTGTTGCCCTGAGATAGCCTCAAATGGCTCAGTCACTTCCAGTGTTGAGGAGATGTAGTAGCTTGGAACAACTCAGTTCTTCCCCCTCCCCCCCCTGTCACCTCTACAATAGGAGGGAGCACCTTCTCTTAGCCTGGCACATTTCCACCAGCCACTCACGAAAAGGAAAAGCAAGAGCAGCCCTGTTGCCAACTGTGGCAATTTCACTGTGACCCTCCTGATATTTAGTATGTTTCTTAGAGACCCAGCTTCTGGAGTCCAGTTATTGTGGAGTAATCTTAGGGTTTTTTTTAAAGTAAGATTTTAGCCCTTCTGATTGCATAGAAAAGATTGATAATGTAGCCTGAGATAATGCACCCGCAGAGAGCCAGAAGACAAATAAAGAGAATTCAAAATGTATGATTTTTAAAAAATCTCAAGAATTTTAAGCCAATCTCATAATTACTGGATTCATGAATTTTGAATGTTTGCCACCATTCATGATATCAGGTATCACAAAACTCATGATGTTTTTCTTAAAGCCTGAGCATTAGAGAATGAGAATTTCAGCTTTCGTTTTAAAAAAATAAAAGAAGTAAGTTTCTAGCCTTCACAGTTGCAGAGAAAAGTTTGTAAACATTGTCCAAAATGCTCAAAACCCAGAAACAAATAAAAGGATCCCAACATTGTTTTTTTAAAACCTCATGGTTTTTTAGCCATCCACGTGATTATTAGGGAACAGACATGATTTTTTGAGTCATGATTTTACTTTTGATTTGCAATACTGCAAGAGGTTTGCATCTTTCCCTGCCTCTTAAGATAAGCATATTTAGCAGCAAAATGCAGATTTGGGCTTTAATTATTGTTCTTATTACTTTATTGCTAATACTTACAATAGCTGCTAGAAGCCCAACAAGATGGAATAATGAGAACCAGTCCCTGTCCTCCAGAGGTTACAACTCCAGGAGAATGAGACCTCCCATTATTCAGAAATGAGGCACAGAGGGTACGTCTACATTGCAAAACAACCCCCCCCCCAGGCCTTCCCCCCAATTCTGTGACAGAGACCAGGCCAGCTGACTCCAGTGTGTACAACAGGGCTAAAAATAGCTGTATAGATGGTCCCCCTTGGGCGGGAGCCCAGTTTCTGAGATCCACCCCCCTTGCCAGATTTCAGAGCCTCAGCGGGAATGTCTACACTGCTATTTTCAGCCACTTAGTCCCAGCTCCAGTCAGCTGGTCCAGGCACTGAGACTTGCTGCCGTTGGGTTTAGTTTTGCAATATAGATGCCCAGAGAGACTGAGTGACTTGCCCCAGGTCACCCACGAAGTCTGTGGCAGAGGTGGGGGACTGAACCCAGATGGCCTGAGTCTCACTGTAGAACCTTTGCCACAAGTTCATTGTTCCTCTCTATCCTCATCTTCCTTCCTCTGTTCCCTCCTCGTGTTTGTTCCCTTTTGTCTTAAATTAGATTATTAGCCTTTTGGGGTAGGACCTACATATAGCACACTAGAGCCCTGATTCAGAATGGAGCTTTTGGACACTCGTGCAAGACAAACACTAAATCATCATCATCTACATTCCCATTCTTAATTTTTTTGCTTCCTCCCTCTATACTGTGCTGGGCAAATCCAGCCCACAGTAATGGCTGTGCCAGCCCGTTAAGTCCCCTGGGTTTGCATCAGTGTCAGTGAAAGTAGAATGGGACTGTCTTGCAGAACCACAGCTAGTATCAATATGCTTCACGGCACTATCATCTTACTGCTTTGGTGGTCTGTCATATTGTCTGAGAAATGCGCTTGAATGAAGGACTAGGCACTAAGATGAACGGGGGAGGGGAGGAAACCATACTCCTTTCAGCACCATCTTCTGACTGTCCTTTCAATTATTTTTTCTCCTAATTAGGAAAGGCTCTAAACAGCTACACATGCTCAGGAGCTGGTGCACCCCGAACGGCAATGCCTGGATTGTGTCACTAGATGGGGCTGTTATATACTTTATGAGGCCACTGTACAGGTAAGGAGTATGACCAGCACAGGAGATGTTCTAAATACAAGATTCCACTTTCTGGCTAAATGCAAAAATGCTTCATTGAGTTGAGTGTGAAAGTGGTGAGGTTTTGCTCTGTGGCGTCTTATTCTCCTTTACATTGTACAAAACTTTCACTGTGGCTGAGGTTTAAGGACAGATCATTTTGAACTCTGGAGTTTAGTTTATCATTAGCATTTTAATTCAAATAAGCAAAATATAAGAATTCAGATTAAACACCTATCGCTGGCTCTGCTTGGTAAATATTTGGATTGCCACAGACTGCTGCTATGCCAGAGATACTATTCTGAAAGACTGGTCCCAGGCAGGACGGAAATACTGACAGACAAACTGGTGAGGAGAGATTCACTCCTAGATATTTTGCTTTAAAACTACACTGATGTGATTAATAAACAAACAAATAAATAAAAATCTATTTTAGGCTGGTTGATTTTTAAGCTGTACAGAGTAAAAGCCCATGTTGGTTTTACAAATTGGCACCAATTCTGCTGCGCTTTGCACTCCATGGAAATCTCCTTGAAGCCAAGTTATCGTGGGGCACAGGTCAGGGCAAAATTTCACCTATTGTATTCATTTTAGAGCATTTGATAGATCAAATTCTGCTCTTACACCCACTGGTGTAAATCCAGAGGCAGCATTCTGTCAAAATCTATGGGGTTGCTCCAGATTAATGCCAATGCAACTAAGCAGAATTTGGCCCTCCAAAATCTCTGTTCAGAAACTGTTGCCACTGAAGACACAATGAAGGCTGTTTTGGTGTAAGAATGGAGTTACCCCAGGGACTGATTTTGCTGTTTGCTTCCATTTTATCTGAGTCAGCTGGGGTTTATTTTGGAGGCTTTGTGAAGGTCAGAGAGTTCAGAGTTCAACAATGCTCCTCAGACTTAAATCATATTTTGACTTTAAGTTTTAAAAAAAGAAAGGAATTTGTCCTTCACTCTTAAGTCCCCTGCATTTTGAATTCCTGCCGTCATCTACTCATGTTTGTCACTTTAAACATTTTGTTTCTTTTCCAAACTGATCCTTCCCCATGCACTCCCCTGGTTTGCTCTTTCCATGTGTTACCTTGCAGTTTAGGCAGGTTCCCTGAGCGCCTTCACCGTTTCATTGGCACGTTTCTTCACTTACATTCTCCGACTCTTTGCTGAAACAAAAACAAATAAACGAAATGCCTAAACTCAGGTAAAAGTTACTAGTGGGCCTTTCTAAATAAAGGCCTCTAGGAAGTCAAGTGCATGGCCAGTTAACAATCAGACATTTTTTCCCCCACTACACTACTGATGCAGTATTAGTTTTGTAAAAGGCCTGACTTCAGTGCTGTTTTATCTTGAAGAACATCTAAATCACTTAGAAGTCTGTTGGCTGAACTCAGTAAATAAATAGGAGAAAGCTCACTAGTAGCAGTGAGTTATGGCTTTTCTGTCACTACTTTGTGGGACTGTATATATTAGCTGTGCTAACAGTGTTCTCTGTATTATGTATATGTTTTTTTAATTCAGCTCTGAAGAACTAAACGTGTGTCTCCCTCCACTCTCTGGAGTGTGGTGCTTTATAAACTAGTCACACGGTAAACTCAGCCTTGAATATCAGGATTATGTTTTACTATCGGTAATAGCTGCAAGTATTTATATGCAGCAAAGTCCTCTGATGTACAAAGGCAACGTCCCATAGAGAAACTTACACCCACGTGTGATTTGCTCATGGATCAGAAATCCTCACCCATTAATCACGCTATGGGCCAGATTCTACTCTCAGCTCCCACAGAACTCAATTGGGGTTTCACTGATGTGGCAGAGAATAGAATTTGATCTCTTGGATTTAAACATGTAAAAATCTGGAAAAAAAAAAAATAAAACCATTGCACCCAAAGTGCAATTTCTATACATCTGAATTGCACACGAAAGGGTCTGAAAGGCCATGTATATATATACCGATTTTATTCCCCCCCCCCATCATCTTTATTAAAAATAAATAAATAAAGGTTTCAATGCAAACTGCGGGGGGTGGGGGGGCAGGAAGAGAGAAAGTGAAGTCATGTCTATTGACCTTCATTCGCATACCTCTCTCTCTTCACACCCCCCGCCCACACACATACAAGGAGAGGGGGGCTGCAACATGCATAACTTGTATAATAGTCGGCCCATATCTGTTTTCTAAATACTGATTGTAAAAAGCAGTGTCAGCTTTCAAATATGTATATTTTGAACCACCCACATTTGGCACCTCATGCCTGAATAATAATGCTTTTTAGTCCCCTTGATTTCTTTTTATTCAGCATTTCACTGATCCGAATTTTTATGCTCAGCTGCAAAATGTACGTTCTTTATAAAGCTAGAAGAATGTCTTTATCAGTTCTGGTCTATTCTCTCTGATAAACACAGAACGAGGTTGTTTTTATTATAACCTGTTATATTCATTGATAATATTTTATTTTGTTTTTAACCTAAAACACTGAAGGCAAAAGCTCTGGTGTAAATAAAAATGCTTTTTCTTTGCCTGACATCTCCTTGCCTGTTCAAACCAATGTCAACGCTCCCCTTTATTTCACTGATGCAGGTTGAGAGGTAAGAGCTGAATCATGAAAGGTTCTGCAAGTCCCATTGACTTCACTGCCTAAGAAAGCAAGTCTACTTGTCATTTATTTGATCCACTACCCCCCTATTTTATGGAGCAGATAGTATTTGTTAAAAGTGTAGGAAAAGGCTCTGTTCCCTCCAGCAATTAAATACTCAAGCACAATCTGAATAACTCCTTGTTTGACCCCTTCTTCTTTAGATTGGAGATGATTGCTTGTTCAATTGGCCTTGTTCCCAGCTTGATTGTTAGTAGAACTAGTTGAATGTTTTCATTCGAAATTTTCATGCGAACGTTTTGATTCTCTTGAAATCTTCCTTTTTTTGAAAACTGGACAATTGTGGTTTGTTTGCTTGTTGACGGGGCTGGTAATTGTTTTTGTCAGTTTTCCTTTGCCATGTTTGGTTTTTACTTTTCATTCTTTCTTTTTTTTTGTTTTCAGTTTCTTCCCCCCATTGTCAATTTTGATTGTTCATTAGTCACTGGGTATGATGCTTCTAAACCAAAAAATGTGCACAAGTGAAAATATTCAGTTTCAAATTTTGGAAAATTACAATTTTGGAAAGAGAAAAAAAATTGGAAAATTAAAATAACCAATACATAATAACAACATATTATTAATAATAATTCCACGGAACCAACCTTCAATAATGTTGAAATGTTCATGAAAATTATTTTTGATTTTTCAACCAGTTCTATTTGTAATCATTAATGAAGGAAATCCTTCACTCTTCAGATCCAGCAACATACTGTGCATGGTGCACAGCAGAAATATCATTTCAAAATGAGTCAGATTCTGCACCATTGCAGTCGGTGGGATCTTTGTCATTGATTTCCATGAGCACAAGATCAGAACCTACCTACACACTTCACAATTGCCACTGCTGATAGTTTTCTTCTGGGCCAGGCTCTGAGTGATTCCTTCCAGTAATTTCCTTCCCCTTCAGTTTGATTTGATACTGCTGCATTGCCTGACTGCTTGGAAGCTTGAAACAATCCCAGGTTCATAGAGAGTTCAGTGCATGTAGCATCATGTAGCACCCTCAAACACGTCATTGGTATAATGTCCAAAATGTTTCAAAGTTCCCCAGTGAATTAATTCCTTTGAGCAATTTAATAATTGAGGATTAAAACAGTGTATCTGTGGCTTTGAGATTAATATGGAGCTAGACCAACTCTTAAATTCCCTTTGATGCATTTTTCACATACTATGCACCAGGCAGCTCTAAACAGACAGCAGAATTCATTGTCAATTTGGAAAGACTTAAAATAAATATATTTTAAGCTATTAGAATTTAGGGACCTGAGAAAACTATAGCCACTGGGATGGAGGATTAAGGTTATGGCTGAGATAACCACTCAGGCACATATTTAACTCCATCCCTATTCAGCAAAACCGTAAACACATGTTTTGCTTAATCATGTGCTTAAGTCCCATTGATAATGTAAAACACTTTGTTAAATAGGGATCAAACTAAGAATGTTCTTATGTGCTTTGCTGGCTGGGGCCCGTGACAATTGGGCTGAATTGAAGGAAGTTTCAGATCCCAATGATTAGAAAGAGGCACACCTTTAATTTTTAATATAAAAGTTATTTTAGGGTGGCCATACCCTAGTGTCAAGTTAGGCTGGAGGCCTTCCAAGATATTGGGGACCAATCTTTGTTCACCAAACACACCTCTTTGGCTTCCTTTGCCTTCAATGGGGAGGGGTGGAGTGTGTGTGTGGATCAACTCTTCACAGGAGATATATTTGCTTTAGGGACACTAAGAATGGGCCCAACTGTCAGATCCAAATCTGGATCCAGTCGTTCCCAAAATCTGGAGATTTGGGTTCCACCCATTTGATAGAAAAGGAGTGGCTTGTAAACTTCATATACATAATCAGACTTCCCCAAAGTGCGAAGTTGTCCAGATATGGGAGCATGCTGTAAGAACCATGCATAGAAGAAGGATCAGAAATCAGCAATGTCATAATGGAATATGCTCACCTGATTTAAATATGATCTCTGATCATTGGTCAAGGATCAATTAAGATAGGATCCCTGAATCAGTAGCTAAAGGTCAAGAGTCCCAGAAAGTTGGGATACAGGATCCATACAGTGGAGGGAACCACCACAGAGATTCACCATGGGAGTTGGGGAGATGGATGTAACTCTAACAAGTTAGGGATGCCAGGAGAGCCTATGGCATGGGGTGGGGGTGAGGGGTAGGGATTGATTTGTTGTTGGGTGCTCTTTGGCAGAATTAGATCAAGGCTCCATTTAGATTTAATCCCTGACTGTCAATGCCTCTAGGATGAAATGTACCACTTACAAAGGGCCAATACACTCAAAACAGGGCTTCAGTGGGTCTTCAGAGATACACTGGCTTTGTGTTGGCCCTCTGTACTGGATTAAACTTCACCTCTGGCAATTCTGAATGGATGCAGATCATTCTCTTTCAAGTCCACTTTCTTAGTTCGTGCTGTGTTTCTTTCACACTCAGACAGCAGTCTTGATTCTGTCTTGTCCAGGCATACTTAAGTTCTGCAAACTATTAAACAGAGAGAGGAAGAGAGATCCAAATCCTTTTAGGTTCAACATATTCTTTCATATCGCAAACAGAACCATTAGAACCAGCATTCCAGAGCTTTCAAAAGTAGCTATTAAAAAGCATGTCATAGGCACCCTGCTAAAAGTTGTCCCCTTAAATATATAACATGATACATTGTTATATACGGACGCAAAAAAATTCAAAAGCACCTAAGGCCTAGAATTGTCCAAGGTGTTTAGGCTCCTAAATTGATTTCAGTGGGAGCGAAACCCCTTTGGTGATCTGAGCCTAAGAAAATTAGGAACCTAAATGCAATTGAAAGGGTTCTAAGGTATTTTTGAAAATGTTATGCAGTATCTGTATTTACCTCTTTAGAAGGCTCTCAGTTGAGTTCAATGGGCTTTAGATCAGGCCCTGTTTGTGCAGCTCTTGCTTTGCTTGAACTTTCTGACAAACTATTTTGACAGTTTTTGATGGTCTCTTTTAAACATTATCATTAGTGTCCCAGTCAGAGAGGTGGCATAGAAGAGATTGCCCACCAAACGGACAGAAGCAATATTTAGAATTTATTGAATCACATATTCATTTTCTAATGTAATCAATAGCAAACTAAATCCGGCCCACCTACTTTTTTGTGGTACAAATAAATCTGTCCATATGAGGTTTATATGTGGATTATATGGGAAAATTGCAGATTAATGCATATGAGGACTAAGCAAGCATTAATGTGTCATCTACTAATATAAACAGGAAAACCAATGCCTTCCCTTCTTATTGGTTTAGTGAATAAAGCTAAGTTAAGGCCCTTGGTCTTATGCTGAAAATATCTCCATGAATTCTAATAACATATTGTAAACAAATGTGAGTCATAACCTTTCCCCCCAATGGGAAAATAATACTGCATTTGGATATAAGAATATTTTATATTAGGAAAAACATCCTTTGAATTAGTTTGGCAGGAAAATATTTCTTGAAGTTTGAATTTTTTTTTAATTGAACGTGTGACTGAAACCACAGGGTTTCCTTTCAAATGCATGCTGCTGTTTTTTAAATTAAATCATAGGTTTCAAAGACTGACAATGCTTTTAACATGGCAGATTAAGAATGGCCCTTTTGCTCTATAATTATTGGATACAAAAGGAAGGACTTCCCCCCCCCCACATTTTTTTTTTTACATTTGTTCATTAAATCTGTCTCAGACCACCTACACAAAATGAAACTTGGAGGTCTCTGCTTAGCTCTTTGGGGACAGGCGTCTATCTCCTCCACAGTTTTACTCCCAGTAGTTAGCTACATATATATTCCTATCTTTCCTGGATATATTTCTCTTGAGAGGTAGAAAAGCTGAGTAGTTAAACAGAGACAACACTAATTCTTCTTTCCCAAGACCCATGGCTTAACTCCTACCTTCCGTTCTAACTGCAGGGAGTGTTAGCTCAAACCCTGCTGCCCAGTAATTTATACCAAAATTACAACACACAGTTTCCCATAATTTGCACAAATGGGATATCAGAAAGGTCCCAAGATGGAGCTGGTAGAGAAAGTGAACTGTCCTCAATCATATCCCTTGACAAGGTGACCTCTGCAAGGTCAGGCTGGAGGGCACTTGAAGAGTGGTTTGGGGAAATTTTCACCACAGCTGCATGCTCACACCTGGTCTGTGCAGAAATGGAGGACGCTGCTTACAAGTTGGACCAAACTATGAGCCTTTTCATTTCTCCCAGCAAAAATGCACACATAAGGTGTTGCAGGCAGTGTTTGCATCAAAATAGCTTTAAACCATTTTTACCTTCCAGCCCTGCTTGTTTGCAGAAGGATACATGTGCCACTTTTTCACACTGGGATTAATCAATGTGCCAGTATAAAAGATTAAAGATATCTGGGTGACATGACCGAGTACAACTGATTCCTATAACTCAAGAGAATTCACTTGCAAAATGTGATCTCTGTCCCTGCATGTGATTTATCATCACACAGATGTGATTCTTTAGGGAAATAAAGGCAAGCTGCCACATCAGCAGGTGTGCAGAGATGCCATGTTACATGGTCGATCTATCTATCAGAGCTAGCTGAATACTGCCTAGTGTTTGTGCATTTTTATTCCAGTTCCAAATGGCTGTTCCATTCAACCATGCTCATATCTCCCATTATTCGTTATTGTCAAATTAGTGCACAAACGTGTTCTGTTTGCATGAATGTCTGGGAAATAACTGCTCTTTGTGGGTGAAATACACTCCCATGCAGAGCCCGGGACATATGAACCACTTAAGCCCTCAAGTTTAAGCTCAAGGTAGTACTTACTTAGGTCTTGCTCTGTAGAGGGTGAATTTGAATCATAACGAATATAGTGTGAACCTCATAGCCTCTGGAATCTATTAATCTGTCTGGCTTCCATACCAGCTCCTTTTCCAGTCAATATCCCATAATTAGGTTCCATATTACATTTTTTTCATGTACCTATACATATATATTATATATATATATATATATATATATATGTTAATGTACCATTTAATCATGGTTTTTATAAATTTCCATGCCTGTCTAACCACTTTTTACATGCAAGGTAATTGCGTCTTTTTTTTATATATGTATAATTAGAATAACCTGAACATGCACACAAATAGGGTCTAGGCCAACGAACGGACTGACAGCCTATAAATCTCTCTATATACCCTCTCCAAATAGATTTAAATGAATTCATTTTTATTAGCGTGCTTGGAAAAAAATGAACCCGAAACCAAGTCCAAACAAATTAGGGTTTATTGCTGTTCTCTAATGCTAAAGAGAGGTTTGATGGATTGAAACCATTTTTTATATTGAAAAATAAAGCAAACAAATTATCCTGGCTTAAAATTTGTAAACCATTTCCCCCTCCTTTGTGCTATGCAATTTGAAACAGGTGAGATAATAAACACAGACTTCAAATCTTCTCATGAAGAAGGCCAAGCAGCATTTTTGACTTCATCACCAAAGCAGACTCTCAGTTGCAGGGTTTTCTGATGCTTTCACAGATAAGGATTAGGGTCACAAGGGAATTTGTGCCCTGATCCTGAACCACTGATGTTAACGGGACAGTCTCTGGTGTCCTAACTTGTATTGAATAGCACCTTACTCCACAAGGAGTCCTGTTGACTTCTGTTTGTGAAGGAGGTTGCTACTGAACATGAGGAATGGTCCTATAATACGGGCCCAATGGAAGCGTTGTCAGTGACTTCCATGGCTACAGGATCAAGAGCCTCAGGAGCATTGACTTACTGCTTCCTGATTTCTTTTAATTGAGTGTCATTTGTTTTTACTTTGTCTTCTTTAGGCTTCTTTGGTTGTCTTTTTGCTGCCATCCCAGTTTACGTGACATCATGAGTTTGGTTATCCAATGCCATACACGACACCTCCTTACTGTGTTCTGTCTTCCTTAAAGCTTATGGGCCCAGTTCCTCAGGGGGGGTAAGCCAATGGGGGTTGAGGGTTCTCAGTGTCTCACATGATCTCCCAGAGTCTCAATGAGCCCCTGCAACTGTTAGTTCATTACAGCTCCTTTTGAGGAATATTTTATTAGACCCATTTTACAGATGTTAAACAAAAGCACAGAGAGATTAATTAATTGATTTTATTTAATTACCTATTATTTGCATTTCAGTAGTGCCAGTTGAGCTCAGTGCCCCGTTGTGCTAAGTCTCATAGGAAGAGACAGTCCCTGCCCTGAAGAATTTACAATCTAAATAGACAAGACAAAAGGTGAAAGGGGAAACTGAGGTACAGAGCAGTGACGTGACTTGCCTATGATCACAGAGCTGGGAATACAACCCAGATCTCCTGCTTCATCCTTTAGACCACCCCTAACTCCTGTATGTGCTTAGTTTACTTATTTTAATTTAGATAATATTTTAGCATTTAATTACTTGCCTGAGGTCATTCAGTGACAGAGATCCCAGATGTCATCTATGTGGGGTTTTGTGGTCCCTTCCATCACAATTTTTCTTTTACCAAACTTATCTTCCACTGTGTCAACAATCCACTAATTTGCGGGACCTAATCTTGAAAATGCCAATGGAGTTGCTGGCAATGGTGGTAATATAGATAGCAAGGCTGGGGCTTTGGGGGTACAGGACCAAATGGGTCCTGTAGACAAAGGAAGAGGAGACAAGAGAGAGGAAGTATTTTACAAATACTGGTTCACAGCAGGGAAATATATACAGAAATGTTTTTTGCAGCAAACTGACAGTCACTTTGCTTGTCAATTCCACTTCATTGCATCATTTCAGAGACTCTTTACTTTAAAAAAAAACTTTTTTTTTTTTTATTATCCTTTCTGTCCTGTGCTGGTTATAAGGCTTTTTACAGCCTTAGCAGAACTGGAAACTATTTCCCCCTCGCACCTAGCAGTCATTCACCCAACGAACAGTCAATAAACATTTTCATGCCCCAGAGGCAGTTGCCAATTCCATGTATAGGATAGAGTGAGTCCAGCTTCCATATGCTGTATGCACTTTCTTTTCCTATAGTGCATTTGCAGATAGGCAAATGAAGTCATTCAGCCCTGACTTGGGAACTGAGCTGTATAAAAAACACAAGCTCCATCTTAAGAACAAGACATGGCAGATACGTATACTGTGGGTTGAGGTCAAAGATACGTCTAATATTTCAACTTCAAGTGATGTATTCTATGCCACAAATGCCGTATATATCACTATGATCAACGCAGGAAAGACAAATGTCATATGTTCACCAGTGGGTCTCTGTCAGAGGTGGGAAGTGATCACAAACACCACTAAGAGCCTTCCAGAACAAGACCTCTTAATCTTACTGCTCCACACAGACTTTTCTGATCCAAGAGGCGACTCCCTCTGCACTCACATGAATTCTTGATTCCAATATTTGCTTGGTTATTTTTCTTTATCTCCCTGCTTTCTCCATTAAGTTATTCCACCGGGAACGATCATCATTCATTGGGTCAGCCCAAGTTGTCCCCCAATCAGAGCACTGGCAGCACTTCACTTATTAGTTGGCCAGCTCATGGGATCTTGGCAACCTCTTTCTTTCTGTGAGGACAGGGTCCAAGCTGTTCTTTGATGTTGTCAAGCCATGACTTCCACTGGTCTCCCTGCTGATTTCTTTGCTCTTTCTCCCTGGGAGCATAAAGCCACAGGGAAGTTCCTACTATTGTATCAGGCCCGCTGCCAGCATGGCTTCAGTCTTTGTTACTGTGTTCTGCAGACAGTCTGTCCAGTCTAGGCTTATAATTGGGATGCTTTTCTGTTCTGCGAATGTCATGGATTTCAGTTGGACACGTTTTTACATCTACGTACCTATCAATGTAACTTTTGTAATGTTGACTCTCTCTGAAATCAGAAGGCATAATAATAATCCAAGTAAAATGTAGAGTTCAAAAGTTACCCTGAACTGGTTCTATATTATCTGTATTTGGAAACATAGAAGACAGGATGAAATCTGAATTTCTGAGTTGCTGATTTATTTCCATTAATTCAACCTCAAAGTTTGAAATACATGGAGTAAACAGATGCCATTCCCTAGATCTTAGACAATATGGGTGAAATTCTGGCCTCATTGAAGTCAATGGCAAAACTCCCATTAATATCAATGGAGCTGATTCCACACTGTTACTTATTTTCTTGCTTTATTTTATTGATCTTTCACTCTAATACTAAAGAAATGCAAGTATTCTTTTCCAGCACAAGTCTTTGTATTCCATAATCTCTATTGGATTCAAAGTACTCCATATGTGTTTAAAAAAAAGAACAAGCTGGGGGAAAAAACAGTTAAGCTATATAAAAATGATCTGTGAGATCTATAAAACAGCCATGTTTGAAAAGAGAGAGCCATTTAAATAGTAAAGTTAAACAAAGCACACATTTGCGCTACACATAAGATTAATAAATCTGCGTATTGGAGACCACACATCTTGGGAGCTCAGATAGCATCATAGACCACTCAAGCTTCACTCCGTGGTTACCATGATGTCCCTTTGATGCTCTTATAGAAGCTATCTGAGTAGTATCACAACCTATAGAATCTGTAGAAGCAGCCAGTTTTGATGTGATAGAAGGGATATGGGATTATCCCATTCTCGCAGCATTATTCTGACTAACTGACTAAAAACTGTTCATAGTGGAAGGAATTTTTGTTTCCTTCAGGCTGACTTGGTGGCAACACACAGTGTTCTTCCAGTCCAGGTCTTGTTTTTGCCAGAAACTTTTCCAGCAGCCTTACTCAGACTGTTTAGAAATAATGGTGTAACATGCATTCAGAGAGAATACAAGTAAATGAACAATATCTTATTTAACACCTTTACATTTTTTAAAGCACTGCAAAATTGAATTAATCTTCAACCGCCCCTACCCCCCAAAAGATCTGAACGCCTGTAAGATCATCCGTGATGAGCAAACACAGCCACAGCATGTTTAAAAGACTCTCCCAAGACCACACAGTGTGTCAGTTGCAGTTAGGATTTGAAGAACTCAGAACAAGTCCTGACTTCCAAGGTCTTGCATTTAATACTAGATACCACACCGTGGTACATCTAGGACCAAGAACAGAAATAACACAAGCAGCTTGATAATGCGTCATTGGCCAATCTGAGACTAGAATGGAGGAGTTCTTTTTATCGGTTTTATGCTTTGGCCACTAGACCATGCTGCCTATTACATCATGGCTCTGACTCCTTCTGCCAAAGCAGGATTGTTCACACTAGCCTATTCTCCAGTGCCTTGTCAATTCCAGTTCTGAATGATTCACGTGATGAGACTTCCATCACTTCATCTGGGAAACTCTTTAACTGTCTAATAGCTCTCTCAGGCCAGAATGGGGATTTGTGACACCTGCACAGTATACTTAGCCTGAGAACTTTTTGAAATTAATCAAGGGTCAGAAGCACTGGGCCAAAATTCTGTCCTTGACATAACAGGTCTGTTGGTTGTTAGAACACAGAATTGGGAGCTGGATGATTTGGGGGATCTGACCCTGGCTAATGCATCATTTAATTGGGTAACCTTTGGCAAGTTCTTGACCTCTGTCATCCCAGCTGGAAAACAGAATAAACAGCAAGACCTTCTTAAAATCCTGCTTGTGTATCTAAATTGAGCTTTCTCACTTAGATGAATAAGAACCAGATCATATGGTCTGTACTTTATTTCATTTTCAATTGGCTGAAATGCCAGTGAAGACTGATCACTCACATAAAGCAGATTTTATGTCGGCTCTGCTTTATAACATGTGTTCTCTTGCACTTGAGAACATGGGTTAATAATATTGTTCTTTCTGAAAAGATTATAGCTCTCTGAAACATTTCAGACAAACATCCTAAGAAGACTTAGCAGCCTCAATATGTTTGACTTGGAATCAAACTTTATTTCTAATTAGACAGTCTTCAGCAGTCTGTCAGAAAGCACTGTGACCTGCCAATTTTCACACCTTAGGCTAAAAAAAAAAAAGATTTATTCCCAATAAAAGTCAAAAAATATCCACTCATTTCTACCATTAGGAAATTCCCAACATGTTTAAGTTGCTCCTTCTCCATTCAAATGCATGCACACAGGGCCAGCTCTAGGTTTTTGCCGCCCCAAGCAAAAACAAACAAACAAAAAAACAAACTTCTGAATGCCGCCCCTGAAATTGTGCCGCCCCAAGCACATGCTTGGTTTGCTGGTGCCTAGAACCGTTCCTGCATGCACATGAAGAACTAAGGTCCTGATCCCAATAAGTAACTGTACAGAATCCAGTATGAAGTGAAAACTTTTTAAATGTATCTGAGATTCCATAGAAAATGAAACAAAGATTCAGTACCTTTAAACAAGTCTGGATCATTTAAAATAACCCAAACCAGCGTAAACCAGTGTTTTATCTGCTTAATTCAAAATATTGTAATTTTAAAACCAAAATCTAAGGGGGAATGAGAAAAAAACCAAACAGTGTCTGGGCCAAATTCAGTGCCAGTATAAGCTGTATAATTCAGTGCAGCTTGAATTGGGGGCCCATATTTTTTTAAAAGAATCCCATCACATGCCACGATATTAGATTTATTGTTGTTCTACGCTAGACCCAAAACCATCTCAGATGTGTCATCCTGTGCATAGTTTTGTAGTATGAAGCTGCATACCAACGGCTTTTAAAATAAAAGATGGTGAGAAAATAAAAAAAAATCATTCTGACAATTTTCAGCAAACCGTTTTCCCCCGATGGTTGTCAAAATTTCATTTTGAAGGAAATGCTCCAACTCATTTTCCCTGTTTTTTATTTTCATTTTATTTATTTATTACTTTTTTTTCTTTTATTGGGTGAAAGGACTTGATTCTGAAGCCTTACTCAAGTAAAATTCTTATAGATTTCCTAACAGTTTTGCTTGAGTAAGGAGTGATGGATTTGATTGCATCTTACGATGAGTTAAATTGGAACTCTGGTCAGGCCGTGAAGGAATTCTGGAGCTGCTCACTGAAAAGATATAGAAGAAACCATTTGCATTGAGGAAGCTGGAGAATGAGGTTTACAACACCAAGCCGTGTTTTAAGAACTGATTGATGACTTAACATTTTATTCATGGCTGACATTTGTGTAGTAGAGTTGCATGCATGCCTTACTGTTCAAGACCAGAATTTTCCAGAGATCATCACTCACATTGTGCGCTTGTCATTTCTGAAAATCTGTTCCTTATTTAGGTGCCTCTGTCGGAGCAGAAATCTTTGGAAAATGTGGCCCCTGATCTACAAAGAATACAGTGCTATTGAAACGTCCCGGAGTGTCATCACTGCATAACGAACAGTGGCATAGCACTGGAATGCAATTTCTCCCCCTACCACCTGCCAATGTGCTTCTACCCTGAATGGAAAGGATCACTTCTAAAGGTAGTTCTATTTCCTAGTCTATACAATTCTTTGTCTTTCTCCAGAGACTGCCCACAATGTCTTGATTGTGGTGATGATTTTGAGATGTGGGTATCTGTTCACTAGGGACTAGGCTTGAGACCAACTAGCTCTTTTCACAGAGGCTAATGAGCAACAGCTATCGAATGGTAACAATTTCTGTGTCAACCTGGCCTGGATTCAAACTAGTGAGAGAGAGGTGAAAAGTATCATTATATTCCCTGACCTTTTAGGTCATCAAAAGCTGATTTTTAAAAAATAAATTAAGGGCCTCCATTTATAGTGCTGCATGGAGAGGACAATTTTTCATTACACAGATGGAAAATGTGAAGGAAGGCCTGTGAAAAATGGGATTTTGGTGGGTTTTTTCATTATTAATGTTCACGAAGGGCTAAATTTCACCTCATTCACCGCTAAGCAGAAATCTCCTTCTCTCTATTCCTTCATTATTCCTTTGTGAAAAATAACAAATTTCCACTCTGGAATGCACAACACATTTCACATATTTTCCCCATGTGAAATTTTGTTTTTTTGGGTTCTTGTTTTTTTTTTTTTTTTTTTAATGGGGAATGGTAGAAATTTGAGAGGAAACAGAAAGATCTTTGCTTTTAATGACACTGACAGAACTAGATTTGTCTCCATTAATTTGCTGCTGCTTCACATTTTTATGCACCACTCTGTCTCCTTTTTGGCTTTTAATAACCTTCAGATGCAGAGGAAAATGTTGTTCATTGTCAGCCACAGTGATTGTAGAGCTTGACATGCCAGTGTACTTTACATGCCTGTAAACTGGCCTGCTGGGACTTTTCAACACTTAATCAGAGCGTCTGGTACAATAATGTACAATAGGTCCCAGTCCTGAAGACCTTTTTCAGCTGTTACTCAAAATTCCTATTGACTTCAACAGGAGATTTGCCTGATGAAGGTCTAGGTGAGAACTTCCAGAGTTGGTCAGTGCTAATAAAATTAGCAAACATGACCTTGCTTTCTCAGCTAATAATTTCCTTGCAGCTACTATGACATGTGACCATTCTTCTGTTGTAACTCATGGGCCAAATCCTGCTCTCCTTGCTCAACTGCATAGTTCCATGGAAGTCAATGGGTCACACACCGGCTCATACTGTGGCTCCTTTGAGTTGCTCCAGCAAACAGTCTAAAGTCTGTTGTTTGTGCCAGCAGTTAATTGCATCTGCCACAATGTGGGAAGCCTCTTGGAAGATCCCACTAAGAGCAACATTATTTTTTTCTAATAAAATAACCCAGTAAATTCATATTTGGGAACTTGTAGTAGCATGTACACAACTTGTGTGGCAATCGGTGTCATTGTCTGATAGGTAGCATTTGTTCTATATTTGGGCACCAGAACCACACAGCAATATTTTGGAGTTGTCTCCCCCCCAAATTAACCCATAGACAACACTGATATCAGAAAGGAGCTGTCTGTACTTTAATATTACATGGAGCTGGTCAAATGAGGGGGCATCAAGCTTTATGTCAGTCTAGCTTATTACCCATACCAAATCCTTGATTTTATAGAGTCTAATTCTTTTGAGATAATAAGTGCTTCCTGCAAGATACCAAACGTGTTAAATGTTCCATTCAGGATGGGGCCCATATGTTTAACAAAGGAGTCTCTTCTTTTAGGACCAAACTCTTAAATCCTTACTCAAGAAGATTCCCATTGATATCATGATCTGTCTCCTAATTAAGTCATGTGCATAATCCCCATTCTATCAACATTCCACTCCCAAAAACTCAATAGCCAGCGAGCAATGAATGTTTGGATTCATTCTTGTTTTTCCTTACTGGACGTTTATTTAACACCGGAAAGATTATTAAAGATGTTATCGTCTCAGAGAGAGTTCACAGGGGAATTTCTTTCTGACTGTATTATTATTCCAAACACAGTCGGCTGGCTGTTATCTTTACCTAATAAATGTATATTAAACAGGCAACACAGCTCAACTGTGCACTGACCGTAATTTCATTTGGATTTTGATATAATGTAAATATCATATTATCATCAGCTTTGTTCAGTTTAAAATGGTTCTACCTTTCCTTGCTTATCTGATAATCCTTTAGGTAATGGCTCATTGTCACCTTTTGGATTAATGAAACTTTCACTGAAGTTCTCTTTTAGTATTTTCAGCCCTATTTTATTTGTGCTTCTTCCTGCTGAATTATTAGGTCTGTTGGCGATTTGTATGGACTGTTACCATTTAAAGATCCTATTCTGTCTGTAGTCCCCATCCCTGGAGTAGAAGGTGGAGCCATGCTCCAAGAGATTGGGTTATTGCAATGGGCTTTACATGGAACGACACCTTAAGACCACCCAGAAACTACAGCTAGTGCAGTATACACAGAAAACTTGTTTGCTTATGCTTCTTGCCAATGAATTGGTTTCCAATTCATTTCCGTTTGCATTTCAACATATTGGTTTTAACCCACAATGCCTAGGACCGCCCAGCGGATTCAGGGAGCCTGGGTCCTTCTGCTCCAGGTCTTCGGGGCACTTCGGCGGCGGGTCCCAGAGCGAGTGAAGGACCTGCTGCCGAAGACCCGGAGCGGAAGAAGCCCTCACCGCCAAATTGCC